>NC_142746.1:13642674-13867674 GCF_051943395.1 Hippocampus bargibanti
CCTGCAGTTGGCGGAAAGCACAATTTTGATTGGATGACACTGACCTATATAGATTGGCGGGAAGCGCAATTTTGATTGGATGATAGTTGTATTAAGTTCATCCTGTCTACCTGATATCTAATTTAAAACAGGTTCTTACACTTACACATCAGACACTGACGTAGACGCCGAAACATGTCAGGTATTTGAACACCGACAATACACTGTCTGTAAGATAAGAATCTGGTTTAAAATTGATTGGATGATACTGGCCGTCATGTTGAAACAGGTAAACGCCCCTTTAAATGAGCCCAACAAGTAAAAAAATGAGTACACTCCAGCTTGAATGCACTGGAGGATTCGAAATTCTAATTTGCAATTAAACAATAACGTCGATGAAACAGTCGAATGTCAGTGATATTTTAACACGCTCCATGTTAATGTTCGCATCAATATATTTCTGCGAGATTATATTGCAGATAGCAAGTGTGGAAGCTAATGAGCCGTGGTGCAGGCTAGCTAGCAGTAACTTCGCCTGTGGACCCGGCAAGTTGACTTTCATTCCTATCGTTTGGCTGGATTTTTACCAATCATGAGGAACGGAAAACCATTCAAGTTAACGGTGAGTACTGTCACAAAGTTATTTTAAATAATACATTGTGACATTTTGTTGAAAAGTGGCCGCACGTGTGTGCGTGTTTTCGTGCGCGCGTGTGTCGAGTGCGTGTGTGTGTGTGTGTGTGTGTGGCTCTCATTTCTAAATATTTTACTTTTATGGCTCTCTTAGTCAAAAAGGTTCCAGACCCCTGGTATATACTAAACTTCATTCAGCAGGTGTGTAGTTAAAACTTGAAATACAGTGTGTCTTTGAAGCACAACCAATGTCATTTTTTTGTTTCTTAACTGACATCAGAAAAACGTTTAATAGCATCTAAAATACCCAAAACACGCAGTATGATATTTTTATCCAAATGCAAAACACCAATATAAATGACTTAAAGTGTCCAAAATCTGCAAAAAATTGAGCTGCGAATTGGGCATTTTCAAAAAGTCCTGCCCCCAGTTTGTGACTCACGCCAAGACGTCTTGCATTGCTTGAGAATCAAAACAATGGCTTCAGATTCAGAGAATATGCTTTCTTGTTACACCTCCAGTTATGAATATGATTCAAATAGTTCTGAAGAGGAAACCATACATGTTTGCAATCGATTAAAGAATTTATTCCATGCCATTTTGAGGCAACATTGGGGAGAAACGATCACCAGAAAACAGGCACAAAATGGCGACTTCCTGTTGCCACCTCCGTTTCCACAGGCTAATACATTTCTTATATGGAGCTTGGACACCCTCTTCTGGCAGCTTTTGGGTGCAACACAAGGTTTTCAGACCAAACAATACAGCAAAATACATTGATGTGATGGAATGTCTGCTACAATGTGTCTTTTTTTCGGTCACGCCCCCTGACCAAATAGATGCTCGGTGGAACACACAAGGATTCATCATCGCGTTATTTATGTGTTTTCCTTCTAATTTCGTCATCAACACGCAATTACCGCAAAATGCATTGAGGTGATAAAAGGACTGCGACAGCATGTCCTTTCTCGGTCAGGGGCGTTCTTGTCGTCACGTACGGACTCGTCACCAACTCAAAAACAAGACTTCCCGAATATTCAGCGTGAGTCTTAAACCGTAAAATATAGCTCTATGCGGTGGAATCTTTCTAAAATACGTTCAGTAGAAGTCATTTGAAGCAATTTTACAAATTATGGACACAACTTGTCCAGAGACGTCGGTTGTCCTTTAAAGGAAATCACACCCAGAAATGCAGTCGGCTTCTTTGAGCTTGAGTTTATCGATGATGGGTTGATGCAAAGTGGAAAAGTGGAGTCCACATTTCAAATTGCTTTTGGAAATTGTGAATGTTGTGACCTCGGGCCTCAGAGGAGGAAAACAAAACCCACACCTCAAAAAAAAAAAAAAAAAAAAAAAAAAAACGCATCTGGATGCTTATACTGCAGTCAGCATATGGACTGATATCGACACAAGCGAGCATATGTGATGGTATGGGGCTATGTTAGTGTCAATGACGAAGCTAACTTGCACATGTGTGAAGGAACTATGAATGTAGACAGGTACATCCCAGAAATGTCCTTTGCACGGACATTCAAAGTGTATTTCAGGAAGACAATGCCAAACCACATTCTGCCCATATTAAAACAATGCAGTTTCACAATAAGAGTCCAGGTATGAGACTGACTACTACATCTCAATGAAACAGCTGTTTGCATCTGTTTGACATGGATGCAACTGAGAATTTATAGAGCTATGTTGCTTCTCTTGCACTGATCTGGGTTAAGCCTCTAGTTTAAAAAAAATGTCTTCTTGACACAACAGATTAGCAATACAACTGGTCGATGTCTGGGTCTGAACCCTTCTTACAAAGGCAAGGCTGAGGAGTTAGTATGTCTGGATTATCTGACTCGTAGGGCCATCTGCTAGTGTCTGCAGAGCAGCACTCATCTCTGGTTGTTGTCAATCAGACAAAGTCTTTGCTGGTCGGAAACATGCTCACCATTAAGTCGAAAAGGATCTTCGCCCTGTGAGACCAACTTGCGGAAGCATTTTGCAGTTTCTTATTCAGAACGGAGATGTAGAGCTCCCCGGGGAATTGGACAGCTGAGCCATTTCAGAGTGCACAGGCTGAAACTGTTGCTAGGAGATGTGATCAGACACTGAAGACTGGAGGCGTACCTACTTGTTGGGGAGAAGCCCTCTGGGGCACAACAGGGCGGAGATACAGCCTGCTTGATTGATTATTCAATTAGGCTTGACTAATTATTCAGCTGGCAAGCAAAGCCATCATCTCATGTAACAATTTAGGAAATAAAAATGTGTTTTATTCCGACTATATGAGAGATTGGTTTGCACAATAAATAAAAATGTTGACCATAAAAACAAACACATTTCCCCATTGTGCGACGAATAAAGGTTTTCTGATTCTGATTTCTGATTCTGAAACCTGAGGTCCATTATCTATGGTTTAATTGAATTAGATGACTGATGTCTTTTCTTACTATGTGATACATGATCGGAGGTAAAAAAAAATGAACATTTATACACCATACTTACATTTATACACCACATATATATGTATTATGAATCTGAAAAGTGGAAAGCCAAGAAAAAAACATCAAACAAACAAAACGATCAAACAAACGAACAAACAAAAAGAAAAAAAGAAACACCTGTACATTTTACTGCTTATTTTTGGGCCGATAGGAGAAAGAATGAGGGGGGAAGAATGAATGTTCAAATGTGTGAACGGGCATGTAAATAAACATTTATCATGTCTGTGGAAAAAAATGCCCTGACAATTTTTACTCTGTGATAAATTAATAATTATCATTGCAGATGAAAACCAAGAAAAAACAAAACTCATTAAAAAATGAATGTACAGTATATGGTATGTTCAATTAGCAGTAAAGTTTGACAGAACCATTTTTCAGCGTGCTATTTAAGGAGCTTGGCAAATGCTGTCACAACAACAAAGCCAGTCTGAATATTTGTAATCTTGCAAGGATGTTGAAATCATCCACGACTACTGATAGACAGTGCATGTTTATTTATTTACATATATGCAGTTGACGAAAATAGATTGCGATGTTTCACAGGTCAGTCAACTTGGAAATGACTCTTTTGCAACCACAGAGCCATATTCTACTGTACCGGTATTCCAATTCAGTTGTTCTGAGGCTGTTTTGACAGCTGGTGCATGTGTTTTTTTTTCACAATTGGCTTTATTATTTTCAATGAATAGTTACATTCATATCCCCCACTGTGCTACATCACATTTTCTACCATGTGCTGCTGAGCAACAGTATGAGTATAGGGCAATTTGTTGTGAGGCAATTATTGAGGTGAAACCAGTGCAAGTTAGATGTCCAGAGGAAATCACGGCACATACAAACCGATCAAATATGCACATTTTTGCCTCATGACTTTCTATTTCAACTCTTGATTGAGAGAGCTTGTTTTACTTTCTGCTATTTATAACTTGCATGTATGATCCAAATCTGACTCAAATTTATTGTTCCAGTTTGTAAAAATGCAAAAGTAGCAGTATGTGTTTTTTTTTACAATGGCACCCCGTGTTCAAGCTGCATCAGTTTGAAACAGTAATTAAGGATGGATTTAAGAGAAACCCCTTCTCATCAAAATACATGACGATAAAACATGTGACCTTAACATTTGAGAGATTTCATCTCCAGTGCACATCCTGGTTGAAGACATTTAAGATGGCAAATTCGGTTGGCTCTCCCACTGTGGTTAGATTAATGAGTTGCCCTTTGGCTTGTAACGTTGGCAATATTTCCTGCAGTTTAAGGCCTCTTCATTAGGTGTAGAAATGTTGACCTTCACTGCTTTTTTTTCTTATGAGAATGTATAGCCCTCAATGGCAAGCATTTATCTGTATCGCATTGCAAACTATTTGCATCATCCACCGTATTCCGTATGAAAAAAAACGGCTTTCATGTGCGACTTCGTGGTCTAAAGGTAAGTGTTTAATTTCAGATGGGAATTTTTACTGTATATTAATTCTCAATTATAGACTGGAGGCTGAGATGGAACACAAAATGTGAGGATTTTTTATTGTTGTTGAGGAATAAACACGGAGGGCGGGCACTAGGACTATATATCTCACGCATCAGGTGTCCAGCAGGGAGCGTGTTTATAATCAGAATATTTACTGCATTTTCCCATGTTTGAATCAGATCCACTTGTTAGCAGTTGGAATAAACACGTGCCTACAACCAGTCGTGTGTATGCTCCTTCCTCAACTGCTATAACGGAGCATATTTTCTTTTTTTCAGTATTTACAAATCATTGTCATCCGGATGTAAAATTTCTCCTGCATTATCACTTCACGATAATCCACTCTGCTTTCATAATTTTTTGACTTTATTTTAACACACTCGGTTTTGTTTTCCACAATGCAAAGTGTGTGCGAGCGTATTGTTTTAACAAGAGTAAGTCATATGTTGTAACTTTGATTCTCTTCCCACCTTCAAATCCCATTTACAATACCCACCTATTTAAAATTGCATTTTCCGTGTAACTTTATCTGTTTTTTCTATTTATAATTGTATTTCATTTATTATTGTATCTTTATTTATTATTGCAATTTTTTTTGTTCTTTTGATTTCAAGACGGCACCACGACAGTGGCTGCCTTTCCACCAGCTCCTGTATATTTGGTTTTTCTACCTTCATTCCTTTCATAACTTTACTACTACTTTACTTTACTTTACTACTACTACTACTGCGAGACTAATAAAGCAAAATCTAATCCAATCCAATCCAATCTATGCTTGTCTGTGACTGTAAAGTGTCCTTGAGAGTTTTGAAAGGCGCTTAGAATGTATTATTTATTTATTTTATATGTCACCAAACCCACACTGGACTCCAACATGAAAGACATGGGTTGGTGACCTTGATTAGAATGCAAATATAAATAACATTTTGTGAAGTCTTATAATTGGAGGACTCTTAAACTCTTATCCATTGATCAGCAGTTATTTGTAGTCCTTTGCAACAGATTGCCGCAGGTTACAAAGTCTGCGGGCTCGAGGTTCTTTGTATTAAAACATGCTGACGCATCATCTTGTTAATCAAGCCGGCAGTAATGCACACAAAGTCGGCTTCGTGGAGCCCTCTGAGAAATACCGGGATCCCTCTTGAATATAAATATAATGAGGCTATTGCACGAGTGTTCAGCAGCTGAATAATGAAGTCAAGCTCACGTTTTAGTTCACAAAACATAACGCAGTGTGTCTGCAGGGCAAATATGTTCAGTGAAAAATCACAATTATGGTATTGCAGTCACAGGTCTACACATATAGCAGAATTGAAGTATGTTATGAAAAGTATTGTCATGAGAGAGAAAAAAACTTTGATTAACTCAATTGTTGTTGCCTCACTGGACACCAAGGAGAGTTCCTATATCGCCACTTTTAAAGTGCTCTTCTTGAAAATTGGGAACATCATTCGTTGAATCAATGGTGGCTTGAACTTTCCAGCAGAGCACTTTGAAGGCCAAAAAACAGAAGTTCTCACTCGGTTGCTTGTGAACCTCTAAATTATTGAGTTAAAAAATATGCACAATATGGACATTCTTGAGGCCGGGCATTTAAAAGCAACTAGCCTTATCAATTGTAAAACTATTTTCCAGACTGTGCCAATTATTGACTGACTCTGTCACCAAGGCTGTCATCCGTAGCCACATATTTTGCTGTCTGGACTACTGCAACAGAATTTGAGCTGGGGTGCCTGTCAAGGCCCTGGATAAGCTCCAAGATGTCCAGAATTCTGCTGCCAGAGCTCCCACCCGTTCAAAGCCCTGGCAGCACATTATCCCTGACCTCATGCAAGTCACTGGTTCCCATTCAAGTGCCGCACAGTCTCACTTCTCTTTTGGCCTGCTCTCCACCCCAAAGAGCAAACTGCAAGCGATTAATGACAGAGATTTCAGTGCTGCAGTCCCCTCCCTACAAAACTCCCCCTATTTTTATACATGAAATAGCACTTTTTTTACATTTAAAACATGAAATATGACAATACCATCTGTTCATTGATGCATGAAGTCATAAAATAAAATACATAAATAAATAGATATTGTACAATGTATACAATTTGAAATCCCCATGTAATATTGTGAAGCATTGTCCGGTAAAGATAAAATTCTATCTGGCACAAGATAACCAGGTTTTAATTTTACTGCTCCATTTCAAAGCATGAATCCAATGGCTTGAAAATGACGTTCATGAGTGTCAGTAAAATAATTAAATGATGTATTGTATGCATTATTAAACTGAAAAATGATTATTGAGGTTTGTTTTATTCTACCGACTGCTGCCTCAATAGCATTGGCATAAAGAATTCATTCTCAATTGTCTTACCTTGGTGAATAAAAGGTTAAAGCCATCATAAACTGGGAAACATGTCTTATAAATTTGACAAACTCCAGACAAGAGTGTTGTTGACAAGCCTGCCAAATGTGAATGAATTAAAAACAAACTTCACAAGTATTTTATAAAACCAGACATCAAGATAGTGATCAATGAAGTTTGACTCTCACACTTTGTGTGCCCAATATGTTTGAGTTGTGTGAATTTGCGTTTTCACGTTTATTATGTTTGTCAAAGTCATTATAAGTGCCTTGCATGCTGGGTCCGAGAGGACAGTAATTTCATCTGTGCTGTATGTCATGCACATTAGCAAAACCGACCCGATGTGAAAATTGTGGTAGTCAATGGAAGATGCTTTTTTTTCAACAAACATCCCTCACAGGCTGAATATGAATGTTGATGGGAATTGTAGAGATACATCAACATTTACAGTACTCATCTATGATATTTATGGTGATTTCTGACTTTCTGGTCTTGCCGATTGAGGAGCACTGTGATAAACACCATCTTACCGAAATGCAAAATATCATACCACATTTCACCGGAACTGACCTTACAGACCATGCATTCCTTTCAGGTTGGGAGCACAGAAATATTCATCAAGCAAGGAATGGCCAGCAACATTTTCAAGATTCAAAGTAGTTTTAGGTCAGAGTTTTTAATCCAATCAGAATTCAGCTAGTTTGTGTCGCCAGGCTGTATGAAATCTCACCGACGCCTTCAGAATCAACAGTGAGGGAGTCTGTGCAACTTTACATGAACGGGCACATGTAGTTGATATACAGTTGCGATAGCCAATCAGATCACGAGTTGACATAGTAAGGCCAGCTAGAGGGCCTCGCGTTGAACATGACGTACGCGTCCTGTGATTGGATACTCACTTTACCTCAGCCCTCATCGGAGGCAGCACTATGCAAATCAACCAAGCTGACAACAGATCAGACCCGGAAACTTTAGCAGAAAAACCAAGTATATCTACTCGCTTTTTTAACCCACAATGGCTGAAGGAGAGGACAACTCGCTGTCGCATGTAGGTAAGCCTATTCTCAAGAACAAATGAAAAAGATTGGTTTACTTTTATTTTCAACAAATAGTTTTGTGAACGTATTGTTGTTTTTCTTATATTAAACTGATATTTTGTAATTTAGTGTAATTTAGTTTGCATATTCTTGGTGGACTTCATAAAACTTTGTGGACAAATGATTTTAAATTACCTTTTATTTTTAAGTGTTTGCAGTATCACATATAGTGACAAGTTCTACTTGCTGATGCATATTTATTGATGTGTAATTGCTCCGGAAAATAGCCTGTGTTGTAGATGATTAAGGTGATGCCACGCACAGTACCGCGTGCGTGTGCTTTTGTAAATGATATCTCCAGCTGTTGTGTCAGAAATTATGGTATTACGAGGGATATTTGTTCATGTCGGACTAAGCAGGAGTTCACTGAAGGCCTAGGTGTGAAATGCACAGACCGCCACTGGTCTCAATGATGTGGAAAAACGGCAGCACCAACAACAAAACTGATTGAAATGCGTCCTACAATATGAAAAATGCATATCATCATCATCATCATCATCATTTTTAAGTTAAGATTCTTGAAACCCCAAGCAATCACAGTTACATGGAAAACACGGGCTGCGTGATCACATCCCCCTTGGATTGATAATAGAGTATGGAGGATGCTTGAATCAAGGACATCCCATTCTTATAGCTTTACCCCTGGGATTTAAATATTAAACATAAAGGATGGCAGATTATTAGACCTGTCACCTTGCCTTAAGCAATGATATTCTGTTTTTAACTGCACTGCCGAGTACCTGTTGTGTGTGATTTTGGCTTCCCTGGAATAGAGATGTTTACGCGAAAATTGACTGAAAGGTTCTGAAGTAGTATATCTATGAGAATGGCCTCATTATTTCTGCTTGGAAGTAAGGTTGAATTAAACGTTTTTTTTGTTTTTTTTTTTTTTTTTTTTTTGGGGGGGGGTTGAAATTCTTATGAAAAAAAAATCTCATTTACATTTCTTTTGAATCTCAGAACTTGAAAGATCTCAGCAATGGCAACATTCCATACAATTAAATCCCCTACTTTTAGTGTCATTCCTACTAGAGCTATTCATCATTACTTGTGACTTTATAGTTGAGGTACCATCATGATTTCTCTGCTACACAGCGACACCGAGCCAGAAAGTGGGTTATTTTCCAATTCACCGTGTCTTAATCTCGGAGAAGCTCGAATGTCAAGAAGCTATTTTAGGTTGCCTGCACTACAAAGAAAAAAAAACAACAGTGACCCCTTTCAGCTCTGCTGCCTATTTATTATTTAAGCAAAACTCCCTTGTATTGTCATGTATGAAATCCATTTATTGAGTTTAAATTCATTCTCCCACAAGGTATCACTTTTTAAACCAGATGCTAGAAGGGATCTTTTAAAAGAACACCAAGAACTGAACAATGAATCTGATTTCTAAATAAACCAGATTTCTAAATAAACGATTCTTAAAGGCAATTAATACATAAAGATGCATTCAGAAACAACAAAAACATAAAATAATGACAAATCCCCACATTTCATTGATCCTAAAATGTCCTATAGGATGTGCACATATATGTTTTTCATGCCAACACAACACATCTCCACCAGGAAAAAGAATACTTTCTACTTATTTTTAATACCCAGCTTCCATGACAACACAAACAAGATTCCGTTACTGTGATCACGCTAAAATGCTGACTTACCCCCCCCCCAAAAAAAAAAAAAAAAATCAAATAACACATTTACAGTTTTCAAATTAATACAAGAGACAGTTTCTGTTTTCATACTTGAATGCCAAGTGCATTGGTTTATTCTCAAATTCACACTTTCCAGTGTAAAAAAATAAGGGGTGGTGAAGGGGAATCACCTCTCTATCAAGGTGTTTGTATTTTGAAAGAACTGCAGCTCTGAAGCAGCTTTCATGCTCTAACAGTTCAAAAACGAGAATATGGGTTATCATAAATCACACAATGCAATCGTGGCGGGCAAATGGATACTTTAATCCAGTCACCATGAATCGAGCCAATTGCGTGAATATTCTAAACCCATACTTCTAAAAGCTTTACTGCAAACTTTCATATTCATGAAGTTGGCTTGTGTATTTCACACTCATTTAAAGAAATAATACAGTCAGTGACATCATAGATCAAATACAAATCATTGTTCCTGCCTCACAGAGATGTGTTAAATCGTCAAAGTAAGTTTGGCACAACTTTAGGTCCTGACAGATGGTGAAACTATGATGATATGATTTTAATTTAATTTAAAGCAGATTCTTTACTTATAGACAGTATATTGTAGGTGTTCAAATACCTCACATGTTTCGGCGTATACTTCCGCCTTCGTCTGACCATATGATGCTTATGATGATGATACGCAAGTGCACAGGAAGTGCTGTCGTTAAAGAGAATAGGCCTCCGTAATTTGAAAAGAGAGGAATGGTGGAATAACTATTTTCCCAATATCATACTCGATATCTCACATGATAAATATGTATGTAGACTAGGAACACAAGTATGGTGAGCTCTGCCACCTTGTTCAACAAAGTTAGTGGGATACGTAACCAATTGATTGGAAGTACTGTGTTAGCTGGGGGGTGAGGGAGGTCACACAGAACAGAGCTGAACACGCTCAAGACAGTAGAGATGATCGTGGACTTCAGAAAACATCCATCACCACAGCTACCCCTCACACTATCAAGCTGCGTCTTGTCAACCGTTGAGACCGTTAAGTTCCTGGGAATCACAGTCTCCCAGGACATGAAGTGGGAGCTCAACACCAACTCTGTCTTGAGGAAGGCCCAACAGAGAATGTACTTCCTGAGGCTGCTACAAAAATGGTTCAGGGCCCCCACAAAAGTGGACAAAATCCGACTTCAACGGACAGTTAGGAGGGCGGAAAAAATCATTGGCACCGCCCTACCCACTTTCGATGAATTGCACACTGCAAGAATCCAAACTTGGGCTTGGAAAATCCAACTGGACCCTCTGCACCCTGCCCACCACCTTTTCCAGCTACTCCCCTCAGGCAGGCGCTACCGATCCATGCGCACCAAATCCAGCATACATTTAAACAGCTTCTTCCCCCAAGCCATTAACTCTTTGAACTCTTTTAACAGTAGCCCAAATGGAACTGTATAGTGCCACTTAGCAATTTTGTGATGATCATACTAGTGCAGCGTGTTCTACCGGAAACAAATTCCTTGTGTGTTCTACATACTTGGCAATAAAGATGATTCTGATTCTGAATATATTTGGGCCTATGGAAAACAGTCCTTCTCCTCTTCTCTGTTCAGTCAGCAGGTGTAAACACTTCCAGGGCCCTCCACCTGCTCCTCCTGAACCCTCTTGACCACTGACTTGATTTCCCAGGTAATGGAGGCCAAACAAAAGGCAGGAGGCAGAATGAGGTCAGTTTCTGACTTTAAAGCCCTCTGGTGGGAAATGCCAAGACAGGGCATCCGTTCTGGTTTAACATTTTCAGACCTGGAACGGAAAAAAAAAACCTCACAAGTGTGAACCTATCATAAATAATGGCACCCACCTGGCGAATGTTGGTAACCAGATGTCCAGATGTACTCTTGATTTTTATGATCAGTGCACACAGTGAATGGTTGTTCTTCCCCCTTCAACAGATGTCACCATTCCTCCAAAGCCATCATCACTGCCAAGGGTTCCCTATCGCCAGTATCATCTTTTTTTTTTCCTTTTCTCGACTGGAAAGTGTTTGCGTAAAAAGAAGAGAGAAGGGTGCATCTGCTAGAATTAATTGTCTTGTGGAGTGAGGTTGAATAAGTACATAAATGGAAGTAGAAACATTCTTTGAGTCTCAGACGGTCGGGGCAAAGGCCAGAGGATGTAGCACAGGTTTTGTGCAAAAATTGGCAAATCCATGAAAACATAACTGTTCTTTAAAAGGTTTTAGTGATTCCGTGACCTCAGTTATAAGTACCTGATCCATCCTAAGTTTTCCCTCTGCAATGATGTATCACAGAAAGTGCAGAAAGCGGCCTTTGATACATTACCTCGTACCTCTCCACCTTTACATGTAATTTGGTCCTGAGCAGCCTCTGAAGAACTTCCAATGTCGTTCACGAAAACCAGAGAATATTAAAATGTCATCATAGTGAACAAAGAAAACGACATGACCAGCTCGTCACAACGACCCCCATGTGATTTAAAGGTTATCTCCTATTTATCTCCCTCACAAATGTGGGAAAGTAAGATTGGTAAAGGTCCAGTTTCGTAAAAGAGAGGCTCCATGGAGGGGCATAAAAGCAGAGTCAATAAAAGGCAAGGAATGGATACCTGTTCTTGAATGTCATGTTATTTAAGCCACTGTAACAACACACAGATGGAGGGCTTTAATCTTCTTGTCCACAAAGAATTAGTCAGTTCCCTCAGGTGTATAACGCCTGCAGCCATGGATTCTCAGATTTATAATTCCATAACATTCCTTTTAGGACAGCCACGCCCACTCTGCATTGGCCCAAAACAGTACAGAAAACCAAAGTCAATCTGTCGCTGGTCCTTCGAGATGTTATGCAACGTTCTTTTCTAAACACAAGCAAGTGGTGAACTAAAGAAAAAAATAATATATATATATATACTTCCCAATGTATTTGGTGCATTATTGGTGCACTTGGATTTCATCAATTCAATTTCTGATTTCAGTTTGAAGAATTAGGCACCTTTTGTGTGCCTAATTTAAAAGAGATGATCCCATTATATTGGTAGAGTTGCTGTGGTCACGCCCACGATGGTAGAAGACAGGCTCACCTGTGAAAATAGCCAGAGGACTGTATTTTCTGCATTAAAAGGCGCACCTAAAGTCTTCAGTTTTCTTAAAAACTCACAACACACCTTAAATTCCAGTGCACCTTGTGTCTGGTCATTAGAGAAATATGGAAACCCTAAAATAGCTTCTCGCTAGAGACAGGCTTACATCGCAGAGTTGTAACTTGGGGTGATTGGTTTCACAGTTAAACGCGGAAATAGATCAAGGGCAAGAGAGTTCAATGTTGACGAGTTGATGTTTTAATTTGCTGTTGAATTGTGTTTATTAAGCACCTTTTACTGACATCTAATCATTGATATATAAGTCATGGTGACGTGTCGTGTTTTATTTCCTTGAGCATACCTCTTTGGATTGGATTTGATGTACCTTTATTCGTCTCGCAGTGGAGAAATTTACAATTTACTATTTAGGGGATATAATATAGGTTACTCATATAATCAAGTGTGTCCAATACAGTATTAGAAAAAAAATATGCCATTCATTTAAGGTGCATCTCATAATCCAGTGCCCCTTTTAGTATAGAAAATACCATAAAGCCTGCCATGCACAAAATTGACTGAGCTGCTGAAAGAGAGGAGAAATAGGAGGGTTTTTTTTATTACAATAGAAAAAAAATCTGAAAAAGGAGATCTGAGGAACTTTGGCAATGCTTTGTGTTTATTTTTCCTCCACTTCTTTATATGTCCTTTTCCCTTTTGCTCCTGAATGAAAACACAAAAGCACGATATGAACTACAACTGCATCATTTAAGTCTCTCCATGGCTTCCCTTTTCTGATCAAGTGAATCAGAAAAGTTTATTAGACACAATATTGTTACCTGATCAGCTCTTTAGTGTATTTGTGTTTTATAAGCGAGACAGAAAAGTCAAAGTCAAAGTCAGATTTATTGTCAAATATGCTAATATGCATATTTCCAATATCTAACAGTGATTTTTTTTCCAAATACAAAGAAATATCTTAATTAAAAGCATTTCAAAAAATAAATACATACAAAGGTTTAACCTTTTTGTTAACCTGTTCTGTTATTTGTTACCACTCTCATATGTTTCCATCTGATTATGATTTTAATGAAGGAAGTTTTTCCTTTCAAGATGGCGCCCCCCTGTGTGGCTGCCTCCACAGCAGCTCTTTCCCTTTCTTGTCTACTTTTTCACTTCTTTACTTTTCCGTTTTTGTTTTGCCTGATCTCGCTCCATAAACCTACGGAGAGGAGATGGGCATCTTTTCTTTTGCTCATCGCCGTTATTTTTTACTTTTTCATCGCTCCTGTGAACGGGGAATCCACGCGCACGCGGAATCCCATTGTTTACAGTCGAGACCAGCTACTAGCGTGGCGGGCTAATAGCGGACTAGCGGCCGCCGCACCAGACATCCCCGATGAATTGAAGAGGAGGAAACGAGGATGTCGGGCCGGGAAAGATCGCCGCAAAAGAACGAGGAAATACCGACACGTTCTCCCGTCCGTCATCATGGGGAACGTGAGATCGCTCCCAAATAAAATGGACGAGCTGGCGGCGCTAACGCGACATCAGAGGGAGTACCGGGAAGCCAGCTTGCTACTCGTCACGGAGACATGGCTTTCGGCAATCACTCCGGACGCCCACGCAGAGTTGGAGGGCTTCCAACTCGTACGAGCGGACAGAAATGAAGGCAGCGGTAAGCAGAAAGGAGGGGGGATTGCTGTATTTGTGAATGACAAATGGTGCAATCCTGGGCACATCACGGTGAAGGAAAAACTTTGCACTCGGGACATCGAGCTGCTAGCCGTTAGCCTTCGGCCGCATTACCTCCCACGGGAATTCTCACACGTCATAGCCGTGACGACGTACATTCCCCCTACGGCAAATGGCGGCGCTGCCTCCGATGCCCTCATATCTGTTGTAAACAAGCTGCAAACCCAGTCCCCCAACGCCTTGTTTATCATCTCAGGGGACTTCAATCACATTTCCCTGAAATTCTCCCTCCCAACATTCACACAGTATGTAACTTGTGCCACCAGAGACAATAACATATTGGACCTATTTTATTCAAACGCCAAGGATGCATACAAACCCTCCCCCCTCCCCCCTCTCGGAAGAGCAGACCACAATATGGTTTATCTCCAGCCTGTGTACAAACCCCTTGTCCAGAGGCAACCAGCTGTGACCCGCACGATCAAAAGATGGTCCACAGAAGCTGAAGAAGCTCTGCGGGACTGTTTTGATTCAACCAGGTGGGAGCTCTTTACTGAGATTCATGGGGAAGACATTGACTCACTCACCAACACCATCACAGACTACATTAACTTTTGTGAACAAAACACCGTACCCACCAGGACTGTGCGGTGTTTTGCCAACAACAAACCATGGATTAATCCCGACATAAAAGTCCTCCTGAAGGAGAAGAAAAGGGCTTTTGTGTCGGGCAACAGAGAGGAACTGAAGGCCGTGCAGATCCAACTGAGGAGGAAGATCAGAGAGGGGAAGAAGGCCTACAGGATGAAAATGGAGGAGCAGCTGCAAAAGAAGGCCTACAGGATGAAAATGGAGGAGCAGCTGCAAGCCAGCAATGTCGCTGGTGTCTGGAAGGGCCTGAAAAACATCTCAGGCCACAAAAGCCCAGTGACATTGAACGAAAAAGACAAGGACTGGGCAGATGAAATCAACCGCTTTTTCAATCGGTTTGACAAGACGCCAGCCGCCCCCGGCCCACCGTCAACTTCATCTGTAGCTGCACCTGCACCAACTCTCACTGTGGCCTTACCCTCCCTGCCCCCTCTCACGACCAGCTTTCCACAACCAACATCTGCCCTCCCAACCGTTGCCACACCCTCAGCCGCCACTCTGCCTCCTGGTTCCTGCCTGTCTGTCACAACTGCGCAGGTGAGGAACCAACTGAGGAGGATGAAGGTGAGGAAGGCAGCAGGTCCGGATGACATCAGTTCCCGACTCCTCAAGACCTGCTCCGACCAGCTGTGTGACATTGTCCAGCACTTGTTCAACCTGAGCCTGAAGCTGGGCAGAGTTCCACAGCTGTGGAAAACGTCATGCCTGGTCCCAGTGCCCAAGATTGCCAACCCCAAAGAGCTCAACAGCTACAGACCGGTGGCGCTGACGTCTCACCTGATGAAGACGCTGGAGAGACTCGTCCTCGCCCACCTGCGACCGCTGGCAAGCTCATCGCTGGACCCGCTGCAGTTTGCCTACCAGCCCAGCATCGGTGTGGAGGATGCCATCATCTACCTCCTCCATACGGCGTTGCTGCACCTGGAGAATGCTGGGAGCACGGTGAGGATCACATTCTTCGATTTCTCCAGTGCCTTCAACACCATCCAGCCCAGTCTACTGGGGGACAAGCTGCAGCATGCCGGAGTCGACCATCACCTCACATCCTGGATTACAGACTACCTCACAAACAGGCCACAGTACGTGAGGGTAAAGAACTGTGAGTCGGACAGGCTTCTCTGCAGCACCGGAGCGCCGCAGGGAACAGTCCTGGCTCCATTCCTCTTCACCCTCTACACCTCGGACTTCAACTACAACACCCCAACCTGCCACCTTCAGAAGTTCTCTGACGACTCAGCTATTGTCGGCCTCATTACAGAGGGAGACGATAGGGAGTACAGGGGACTGACAAAGGACTTTGTGGACTGGTGCCAGCAGAATCACCTCCAGATCAACACTGGCAAAACCAAGGAGCTGGTGGTGGATTTCTGCAGGAAACAATCGTCACCTGCACCATTGAACATCCAGGGTTCGGACATTGAGAGGGTGACCTCCTACAAGTACCTGGGTGTTACTCTCAACAATAAACTGGACTGGACAACAAACACGGATGCCCTAATCAAAAAGGGACAGAGTCGCCTCTTCCTCCTCAGGAAACTGAGGTCTTTTGGAGTTCAGGGGTCACTCCTAAAGACTTTCTATGACTCTGTGGTGGCATCAGCCATCCACTATGGCATTGTCTGCTGGTCAGGCAGCATCACCACCCGGGACAGAAAAAGACTGGAGCGCTTTGTCAAGCGGGCCAGTTCTGTCGTGGGCTGCTCGCTGGACTCTCTTGAGGAGGTGGGCAACAGACGGACGCTAGCTAAACTAAAAGCTATGACGGACAGCCCCTCCCACCCCCTCCTGCCCATCCTGACAGCTCTGGGTAGCTCCTTTAGCCAGAGACTATTACACCCGCGCTGCAAGAAGGAGAGGTACCGCCGCTCGTTCCTACCGACTGCTGTCAGGCTTCACAATTCCCAATGATCACATGTGAAAAAAAAAAAAAAAAAAAAAACTGGACACTTGTAAATATGGGTTGTTGCAATATATCTAAATGCATCTCTTGATTCTGCACTATGTACAGTCTTGTTTATAGAACGGTTTTTGCACATCTACATTTGCACAGTATACAGTTGACATTTTTATTTTGTTATGCTTAGAATATCTTGTTTTCTATCCTTTCACTCCCACCCCAACCCCATCCCTCTTCAATTGCTGCTGTGGACTGCAAATTTCCCCATTGCGGGACGAATAAAGGTATTCTGATTCTGATTCTGATTCTGAAGGAGTTACAACAATCAGTCAATAAAATCTTTAGTGTATTTGTGTTTTATAAGCGAGACAGAAAAGTCAAAGTCAAAGTCAGATTTATTGTCAAATATGCTAATATGCATATTTCCAATATCTAACAGTGATTTTTTTTTCCAAATACAAAGAAATATCTTAATTAAAAGCATTTCAAAAAATAAATACATACAAAGGTTTAACCTTTTTGTTAACCTGTTTCTGTTATTTGTTACCACTCTCATATGTTTCCATCTGATTATGATTTTAATGAAGGAAGTTTTTCCTTTCAAGATGGCGCCCCCCTGTGTGGCTGCCTCCACAGCAGCTCTTTCCCTTTCTTGTCTACTTTTTCACTTCTTTACTTTTCCGTTTTTGTTTTGCCTGATCTCGCTCCATAAACCTACGGAGAGGAGATGGGCATCTTTTCTTTTGCTCATCGCCGTTATTTTTTACTTTTTCATCGCTCCTGTGAACGGGGAATCCACGCGCACGCGGAATCCCATTGTTTACAGTCGAGACCAGCTACTAGCGTGGCGGGCTAATAGCGGACTAGCGGCCGCCGCACCAGACATCCCCGATGAATTGAAGAGGAGGAAACGAGGATGTCGGGCCGGGAAAGATCGCCGCAAAAGAACGAGGAAATACCGACACGTTCTCCCGTCCGTCATCATGGGGAACGTGAGATCGCTCCCAAATAAAATGGACGAGCTGGCGGCGCTAACGCGACATCAGAGGGAGTACCGGGAAGCCAGCTTGCTACTCGTCACGGAGACATGGCTTTCGGCAATCACTCCGGACGCCCACGCAGAGTTGGAGGGCTTCCAACTCGTACGAGCGGACAGAAATGAAGGCAGCGGTAAGCAGAAAGGAGGGGGGATTGCTGTATTTGTGAATGACAAATGGTGCAATCCTGGGCACATCACGGTGAAGGAAAAACTTTGCACTCGGGACATCGAGCTGCTAGCCGTTAGCCTTCGGCCGCATTACCTCCCACGGGAATTCTCACACGTCATAGCCGTGACGACGTACATTCCCCCTACGGCAAATGGCGGCGCTGCCTCCGATGCCCTCATATCTGTTGTAAACAAGCTGCAAACCCAGTCCCCCAACGCCTTGTTTATCATCTCAGGGGACTTCAATCACATTTCCCTGAAATTCTCCCTCCCAACATTCACACAGTATGTAACTTGTGCCACCAGAGACAATAACATATTGGACCTATTTTATTCAAACGCCAAGGATGCATACAAACCCTCCCCCCTCCCCCCTCTCGGAAGAGCAGACCACAATATGGTTTATCTCCAGCCTGTGTACAAACCCCTTGTCCAGAGGCAACCAGCTGTGACCCGCACGATCAAAAGATGGTCCACAGAAGCTGAAGAAGCTCTGCGGGACTGTTTTGATTCAACCAGGTGGGAGCTCTTTACTGAGATTCATGGGGAAGACATTGACTCACTCACCAACACCATCACAGACTACATTAACTTTTGTGAACAAAACACCGTACCCACCAGGACTGTGCGGTGTTTTGCCAACAACAAACCATGGATTAATCCCGACATAAAAGTCCTCCTGAAGGAGAAGAAAAGGGCTTTTGTGTCGGGCAACAGAGAGGAACTGAAGGCCGTGCAGATCCAACTGAGGAGGAAGATCAGAGAGGGGAAGAAGGCCTACAGGATGAAAATGGAGGAGCAGCTGCAAAAGAAGGCCTACAGGATGAAAATGGAGGAGCAGCTGCAAGCCAGCAATGTCGCTGGTGTCTGGAAGGGCCTGAAAAACATCTCAGGCCACAAAAGCCCAGTGACATTGAACGAAAAAGACAAGGACTGGGCAGATGAAATCAACCGCTTTTTCAATCGGTTTGACAAGACGCCAGCCGCCCCCGGCCCACCGTCAACTTCATCTGTAGCTGCACCTGCACCAACTCTCACTGTGGCCTTACCCTCCCTGCCCCCTCTCACGACCAGCTTTCCACAACCAACATCTGCCCTCCCAACCGTTGCCACACCCTCAGCCGCCACTCTGCCTCCTGGTTCCTGCCTGTCTGTCACAACTGCGCAGGTGAGGAACCAACTGAGGAGGATGAAGGTGAGGAAGGCAGCAGGTCCGGATGACATCAGTTCCCGACTCCTCAAGACCTGCTCCGACCAGCTGTGTGACATTGTCCAGCACTTGTTCAACCTGAGCCTGAAGCTGGGCAGAGTTCCACAGCTGTGGAAAACGTCATGCCTGGTCCCAGTGCCCAAGATTGCCAACCCCAAAGAGCTCAACAGCTACAGACCGGTGGCGCTGACGTCTCACCTGATGAAGACGCTGGAGAGACTCGTCCTCGCCCACCTGCGACCGCTGGCAAGCTCATCGCTGGACCCGCTGCAGTTTGCCTACCAGCCCAGCATCGGTGTGGAGGATGCCATCATCTACCTCCTCCATACGGCGTTGCTGCACCTGGAGAATGCTGGGAGCACGGTGAGGATCACATTCTTCGATTTCTCCAGTGCCTTCAACACCATCCAGCCCAGTCTACTGGGGGACAAGCTGCAGCATGCCGGAGTCGACCATCACCTCACATCCTGGATTACAGACTACCTCACAAACAGGCCACAGTACGTGAGGGTAAAGAACTGTGAGTCGGACAGGCTTCTCTGCAGCACCGGAGCGCCGCAGGGAACAGTCCTGGCTCCATTCCTCTTCACCCTCTACACCTCGGACTTCAACTACAACACCCCAACCTGCCACCTTCAGAAGTTCTCTGACGACTCAGCTATTGTCGGCCTCATTACAGAGGGAGACGATAGGGAGTACAGGGGACTGACAAAGGACTTTGTGGACTGGTGCCAGCAGAATCACCTCCAGATCAACACTGGCAAAACCAAGGAGCTGGTGGTGGATTTCTGCAGGAAACAATCGTCACCTGCACCATTGAACATCCAGGGTTCGGACATTGAGAGGGTGACCTCCTACAAGTACCTGGGTGTTACTCTCAACAATAAACTGGACTGGACAACAAACACGGATGCCCTAATCAAAAAGGGACAGAGTCGCCTCTTCCTCCTCAGGAAACTGAGGTCTTTTGGAGTTCAGGGGTCACTCCTAAAGACTTTCTATGACTCTGTGGTGGCATCAGCCATCCACTATGGCATTGTCTGCTGGTCAGGCAGCATCACCACCCGGGACAGAAAAAGACTGGAGCGCTTTGTCAAGCGGGCCAGTTCTGTCGTGGGCTGCTCGCTGGACTCTCTTGAGGAGGTGGGCAACAGACGGACGCTAGCTAAACTAAAAGCTATGACGGACAGCCCCTCCCACCCCCTCCTGCCCATCCTGACAGCTCTGGGTAGCTCCTTTAGCCAGAGACTATTACACCCGCGCTGCAAGAAGGAGAGGTACCGCCGCTCGTTCCTACCGACTGCTGTCAGGCTTCACAATTCCCAATGATCACATGTGAAAAAAAAAAAAAAAAAAAAAAACTGGACACTTGTAAATATGGGTTGTTGCAATATATCTAAATGCATCTCTTGATTCTGCACTATGAAGGAGTTACAACAATCAGTCAATAAACAAACAAACATTTACACATGCAAGCAAAGACAAAAGTCAAATGTGATAAAATATCAGGAAGAGATAAGAGGAAGAATATATAAGCAATGTCACCTGGAGATAATTGGAATAATAATTGTTTTGTCACATTGACAATAATGTGACATTTTCATGCAAATGGTAAAGGGCAACCCAAGTGGCAGCAAATTTATGTAGAAATGCTTCGGTTCAGGATTTAACACTATATGTCAGGCATTTCTGAAATATACTCCAAAACCAATTGTATGTAATTACAATATTTTCATTCCCTTTCTTTACTGAATCTTCTCTGTTGTGTACAAAAGGAACCCCCCATCCCCCAAAATAAAAAAAAAAAAAAATAAAAAATACCCGTGACCGGCATCACATTACCTGACAGCTTTGCTGGACGCTTTTTATTCATAAATATTTATTGAATGATGTTTTGCTATGGCGCTCTAGTATTCTATTCATAATTGTATTTTATTTATTATTGTATCTATTCTTGTCTGTGACTATAAAGTGTCCTTGAGTGCTTTGAAAGGCGCTTGAAATAAAATGTATTATTATTATTATTATTATATATTTGCTATTTATTCACTCGCTATTAGCTATCTATTTGCTAGCTATTAGCTATTTATTCACTAGCTATCGATGAAAAGGTTTCTTCAGCCGTCATCTGTACTTCTTTAAAGGTGTCGGACGTTTCGCCTCTTATCCAAGAAGCTTCGTCAGCAAACTAAAGTCTTACTGGTAGTTTCGGCCCTATATATATCCCTACTGTCCAGACGTGGCGGTGCCGGACTCTGCTATGATTGATCCCTGCTCTCAGGTTGGGGGGAGTAGAGGACTTATCCCTGCGGCTCCACTGATTGCTTCTATTGTCCTGACTGACGACTGGCCTGATTGCCCAATTTGCCCTGGTATTGCCTCATCAGCATCACTAATCCTATGTTGCCTAAACAGTCTATTGGACGAACAATCCAAATTGAACCTCAACCCACCATTATGGTTAAGGGAAGGATTTTGCTGTTTTATGAAAATAGCTTCTTTTACTCCCCTTTCAAACCATCTATTTTCTTTCGCAAGCGAAGATTTTAACCTCATTATCGTCAAATGAGTGGTTGCTACCTTTTAGGTGCATATGTACTGCCGATTGAGGCCCACTAGTATTATTCCTGTGATGTTGATAAAGTCTTTTTTTGAGCAATGTCTGGACAGTAGGGATATATATAGGGCCGAAACTACCAGGAAGACTTTAGTTTGCTGACGAAGCTTCTTGGATAAGAGGCGAAACATCCAACCTTACTATTGATGGACCATTCCTGTACAACTGAGAGCTTACACAGACGTATTCACTAGCTAGCTAGCTTGCTATCTATTCGAGTATCCTGCGGGTTGAGTGAACGCTGGCGCGTGTGGCTGCCGTTGCTCACCACAGAAAAAAAACGTATTCTGTGCCATTCTTCAGGCATCTGTTCACCATCTAAGATCTTGTTGAATAACCCAGTCAGGAACACCACCGCCACCTCTCCAAGACACTTCCATACCTCGATTGGTAAATCATCAGGCCCGAGTGCCTTTCCCCCCTTCATCCTCTTCAGCGCCATCCTCACTTCATCCTTGCTAATGCTTGCTACGTCTTGGTTCACAACAGTCACGTCTTCTACTCTTTGTTTCTTCTCATTTTCCTCATTCATCAATTCTTCAAAGTACTCTTTCCATCTTGCCATCACACTCCTGGCACCTGTTAATACATTGCCATCTCTATCCTTAATCACCCGAACCTGCTGCAGGTCCTTACCATCTTTGTCTCTCTTTCTCTCCAGCCTGTATAGATCAGTCTCACCTTCCTTGCTGTCCAGCCGAGCATATAAGTCATCATAGGCCTCTTGTTTGGCCTTTGCCACCTTTACTTTAACCGTGCGCTGCATCTCCTTGTACTGCTGTCTACTCTCGTCCGTCCTCTGTGTCCCACTTCTTCTTTGCTAACCTCTTTCTCTGTATACACTCCTGCACCTCCCCATTCCACCACCAAGTCTCCTTATCTACCTTTCTTCCACTCGATACACCAAGTACTTTCCGACCTGTGTCTCTGATTATGTTCGCTGTAGTTTGCCAGTCATCTGGAAGGACCTCTTGCCCACCCAGTGCTTGTCTTACCTCCTTCCTAAATGTCATGCAACACTCTTCCTTTTTCAACTTCCACCATTTTGTCCTCACTTCAGCCTTTGGTTTCTTCATCTTCCTCACTGCCAGTGTCATCGTACACACCACCAACCTATGCTGTCTGGCTACACTCTCACCAACCACTACTTTGCATTCACTGATTTCCTTTAGATGGCGCCGTTGACACAAAATGTAGTCTACCTGTGTACTTCTGCCTCCACTGTTATAGGTCACCTTATGTTCCTGTCTCTTCTGAAAGAAAGTATTCACAATAGCCATTTGCATTCTCTTAGCAAAGTCAACCACCATCTGTCCTTCAGCGTTCCTCATCTGGAGTCCAAACCTACCCATCACCTCCTCATCATCTTTGTTTCCTGCGCCAACATGTCCATTGAAGTCTCCACCAATTACAACCCTCTCACTTCTCGGGATGTTCTGTATGACTTCATCAAAGTCCAACCAAAATTCCTCCTTCTCCGCCAGCTCACATCCTACTTGTGGGGCCTACCCACAAACAACATTGAACATCACACCTTCAATTTCTAGCTTCAGACTCATCATTCTATCTGATACTGTTTTTACTTCTAAGACATTCCTAACAAACTCCTCTTTTAAGATAAGCCCAACTGAATTTTTCCTTCTGTCTTCACCATGATAGAACAACTTAAACCCTGACCCTAAGCTTCTAGCCTTGCTCCTTTTCCACCTGGTCTCCTGGACACACAGTATGTCTACCTTCCTTCTCTGCATCATGTCAACCAGCACTCTAGCTTTACCTGTCATTGTTCCTACATTCAAAGTTCCTACTCTTAGTTCTATACTTTTGGCGTTCCATCTCTCTCTTTTCCTCCGGGCACACCTCCCTCCACTCCTTTTTCGACCAACAGTAGTCCATTTTCCACTGGCACCCTGAAGGTCAACAGTACCAATGGCGGCCATTGTTAACCCGGGCGTCGACCGATCCGGTATGGGATTCATAGGTTTGATTCGCATATTGGTTTTGGCAATTTTTTTTTTACGGCGGATTCCCTTCCTGACACAACCCTCTGTATTTATCCGGGCTTGGGACCGGCACAATAAGACACTGGCTAGTGCCCCCTTGTGGCTACATTCGCTTTAAAAAATGATTATAAATCTTAATCGAAACTTGAATTATAAAAATAGTAATACATTTTATTTCAAGCGCCTTTCAAAGCTCTCAATGTCTGTCCCGCCAATTATTTTTGACTAAGAACGGGGTGACAAGATTCTGTGTCACAATGTATTTTTTTTGTCAAATTGCATTCCTTTAGACTATAATTGAACTCAAACTGGTGAATTTTCTGTTTAAAATTCTCACATTTTTAATTTGATGCCTGGAACACAAACTGCGACCAAAGAGTCCAATAGTTGTATTAAGTCCATCCTGTCTACTTGATATCTAACTTAAAACAGATTTTATTACAGACAGTGTATTTTAGGTGTTCTATTACCTAATTAGTAATTAATTATTAATATATTATTATTATTAATTATTGGTAATTAATTAGTAATTAGGTAATTGAACACCTAAAATACACTGTCTGTAAGAAAATAATCTGTTTAAAGTCAAAGAGTCCAATAATTTCAGCACCACATTCCTCAACATACAATTGAAATTATTTTACGGCTTTTTTACTGGTCGTTCCAGAATATAACCGAAATATTCAGGGAATGTGGAGAAATATTAGCAAGGCCAAACAAACTTTTTTAAATCAGTGCTGCTATTAGCAACACAGGCAATATTCTTGTTTGCGTCAAGCATATGGACACAGCATCAGGAGCATTTCAAAAAAAATATTGTCAGCCAACACAGTTTGTGGCTAAACCCACAAATGCATGATAAAACAGCCACGAAAAAGAAAAAGTGAAAGAAAAAAACACCCTGTGAGAAGGCTTCTCTGGCCAGATGAGTCCACATTTCAAGTTTGGCCAAGAGACCACAAACATGTCACAACCTCAGTGGAACTGGACATGTATTTAAAAAAAATACATGTCATACATGTACATATTAAAATAGGTTAAATTCATGGTTGCCATAATGCACAGCTTCATACAGACCGCAAAGATTAATGCATTCATTGGCCATTATCATTACAATGTAGCCTTAATCTGGAAAAGTGTTTTGACTCCAAACATTGATGGCTTGTGACAACCTTCCTTGTATAAATGAACGTTCTCTCTTATAAATGAACATGTTTTCTGCACCAGCTAGTTTTACATCCTCAGCCTGACATCCCCTCATATAAGAAACATAAGAGAACAGAGCAGATGTAGTACATAAAAGCTTTAATACTATTGGATTTTACGTCTCATGACTGCTCAAGCAGGTCAAGGTTTTCCCAAACACACTTTCTTTGTTCTAAGATGATGTGAAGCATTCTAATTATTTTATAGCATTCACCAGCAATTACTTCTTACACATTTATCTTGAACTGCACTTCTGATATACTGATTCAGATTTTCTAATGAATATCAATTGGGCTCATTCATTAGTTGGAAAAAATGCCATCAGAAAGCCTTGAGGGATGTAATCAGAATCAGAATCATCTTTATTGCCAAGTATGTAGAACACACAAGGAATTTGTTTCCGGTAGAACATGCAGAACATGCAATCTTTTCTGCCTGTTATGTACATCATATGCAGAAAAAAACACATTTCTCTTTGAACAAAATGACTAAGTGAGGGGAGAAAAAGGTTGAAGAACAGATATGTTACTTTTGACCTACTTATCAGTGAAGCCAGCCTCTGTCCACCTGAATCATTACATCTTTGGCACCGTCCTAACCAAATGCCACCACTGTCTATTAGCCATAGTTGTCTCTAAGACTTCCTACTTTTCCATGTGTTATTTTCATGTTATTCCCTGGATATATTGCGGGATGGTAAATTGGATGGGGACTAGCCATGACTCACAGTGACGAGGTGGACATAGTCTATCTTGGTATCCAATGCTACCAAAGAGGTTGCGCCATCCTCCTTTTTGAAAAGTAGCAATGTGGCAAAAGATCACTGTGATGATATTTATTTTGGCCTTCCCGGTGATAGTGTCACAGTGTTGTTGTCCACCATATAGTGCTCCTGTCCCTACATAAAACATAATTGAGTATTAGATGTCAGATAAAGGTTTGAGGTTATTAAAGTGGAAGTCAACCTCAAAATGTTTTTTTTTCCTTTCATATATTTAGCACTGCCACTCTAAACAAAACATTCTGATTCATATTATGGAATATGAATTAAAAAGTAAAATCCACCCCTTCTAAGGCAGCCATTATGCCATTTGCTCTCAATTAAAAATGAAGAAGAAAGAAGCGCCAAAGAAGCACCGAAGAAGCTAATGGATCATTTAACCCTTGTTTGAAGACCAATCAGATAACCAAACTCAGAAAACAAGTGACGCATATAAAACCAACCAACCAAATAACTAATCTACCAACCATCCAACCAACCAACCAAATAATAAAAAAAAATAAATGCATAAACGACTAGATAAATAACTGGAATTGAACATATGTGACTTGATATTACTAACTATTGTCATCCAGTGGAAGATCATTTACTGTTTACACCTATCACTATATGCCGCTAGCATTTATCGAGTGATATACATTTATAATAAAACAACAACAGCAAAATGTTTTCATAATTATTTCACAATCCTCCGTGTTAATCATTTCACATATTACGTAATACCGAACCGGTGACCTTTGTAACAGCAATGATTAGACACAATACTTTGTAGGTTAACAATTATTAAAACGGTTTAGTTGAAATAAAGGCCTACACATAATAAAGAAGCTCACCCTTCTACCAGATGCTGTCTGCAATTTAGTAATGAAATGCCCCCATCCACTTTCTGTCAATATGTTATGATAATCATGTATAATTTAGGGACACTGTGAGTGTAAAATCATAACTGAAGTGAGCAAAGCAGCGTTCTGTCTGTGATGTGTCAGAAATTAATGTGGTGCCACATCTAAGTTGATGTGTTCTTCCACTACCTGCAGCCTTCGGTGGGTGATTGGATGCCTTGTATGGCGTCTTTGTGAGCCACAGGAGCCTGAGTGCCTTGTAGCTTCCCTGAGTCAGCACACCGGTTCTTTAAAGGTAATTTTCTGTTTCTATACGGTGTGGCGAAGGTTATTTGCTATATTTCCCCTGACACTCACATGATATCGTATTCACACTGTTGTCTTGTGTCTGGACAGAATACGGTTTACTTACTTTGACTTTTGCTTTGCAATTTTTTTTGTTGATATGCTTGAACACAGACAATGGTTTAATATTGCAAGCTGTAAGCAGATCTATATGAGCACCTATTCTGAGACTGGCCCATGGATTTAATTGTTAGAATATTTTTTCAATAGTCAGCCATTAGATGCAAACTAGGAACAATAAATACTTTACAGTGGAAATGCATTTATGTTAAGGCAAATGCGGAACATGATGGAGGAGATATTCCCCAGAATAAAATATCTGACTGTCCATATAATTGCATGGAGCATTTTGGTGTTTGGCGTGCGGTGGATCTCAGATCACAGGACACCATGTTTCACATGTGCACGATAATTTTCCAAGTAGGTGGTTGCAATCATGAGATTTTGAGGTGAACTACATTTTTGAATTAACATACACATTTAAGTGACACCTATACAATTTCATGAGGCAAACCCCTTCACTTTCTGTGACATTTCTGTGTATTTAGATGAAATTTAAGGCCGTTAACTATGACTTAAAATTTGCTGGCACAGGTAATTAAGGGTAAGAGATGGGACAGATTACACCTGCAATGAAGTTCAAACTTGCACAAAGCCAAGAACATATGACACTTGATAGGTTAAAGCGATGTAGTTCTTAAGTCCAAAAAGTTTGGGGACCCCTGCCCAAACCTTTTCGAACCAGTCATGTGCCACCCAAAGTTAAAGATATCTGCTTTATTTTAAATTGGTATGCTTTCTGTGAAAATAAAAGTGATAAAATGATTAGAGTGGAGTGGACACCAACACAAATACTATACATATTACTAACATGCGCAATGACACACAAATGGTTGTATTGTTTTCGTCTCATCTTCATGCTCGTGATCGTGTTGGAACCAATCTGCTATGTACCGGTCGATCGCAATCGACGTAATGCGCACCCCTACAGTGGAGGAAATCGGGGTTTGCATGTTCTCTCCATGTTTTTGTGTGTTTTCAGGTCACGCTGCATGCCGCCAACTGCTTGAAACCAGCTGGGATCGGCTGAAGCACACCCATGACCCTTGTGAGGATGGAGATTCAAAAATGGATGGCTGAAAATGAGTTGAGGATTACAGCTCATGTTTGCAATTCTGAAGCTATGCAACATATCATCTGGCAAACTACCATTAGGATGTCATTGATAGTGTCATTTTTTTTCCATGTTCGATCCACCTGTTCTGCCATTTTATGTATGTATCGCGTTTGAATAGTATCCTTGTGGAGCGTTGGTGGATGGAGTCTACTGCATCCCACTTGCCATCAATGATCATTGTCAGGATATTTAGATGCAGCAGTGGCAGAGTGTTGCCACGTTATTACATTTCATCATTGTTGATACATTGCTAATTTGTAGTCCAGAGTTTGACTTTGGTCGCCTTTTGCTCTGGCTATCTCCACCTTTCTTGTTCTCACAAAGTAGTTTATTAACTTGGAGTGTTGGGCTTTGTTATCCATCCATCCATTCCGCTTATTCCTCATTAGGGTCGAGGGGGGTGCTGGAGCCTATCCCAACCATCTTCGGCCAGCAGGCGGGGGACACCCTGAATTGGTTGCCAGCCAATCGCAGGGCACACAGAGACAAACGACCATTCGCGCTCACACTGACACCTCGGGCCAATTTGGAGTGTTCAATCAGCCTGCCATGCATGTTTTTGGAATGTGGGAGGAAAGCGGAGGACCTGGAGAAAACCCATGCGGGCGCAGGGAGAAGACTCCACACAGGGAGGCCGGACCCAGTCTTGAACTCACAACCTCTGCACTGTGAAGCCGGCGTGCTAACCACTCGACTACCGGGTGGGCTTTATTATATTTAAAAAATATATTGGATATTAACGGGGAAAACACGAAGACTGAACGTAATGTATTTTAAAGGGTCAGTACATACTGCCTTGATGCCAACATTGGCAGCTTTGAACCCTGAAATATGCCACAACTGTAGAAACATTCAAAATATTTTGCAGATCAAAAGACGTAAGGGCTCGAGGGAAAGGGCCTGTCCATCTCTCCTGTAAGCAACGTAAAACTTTAAAAAAACTCATTTAAGGTTTTACAGTCAGAAATTTACTTTAGACACATTCAGCAAAACATTATAAACATGTTTTGCGAATGAGCAAGATTGAATGATTTGATTTACGACTTGTTTGAATCACGTAATGACTTGACTCAACTTTCCGTAAATTTAGTGGTGACTCAAAATGCTTCATTTTTTATTTTTTTTCCAGAGTCAATACAGCTCTGAAGATTATGACCCTGACACTGGCTTCCGATTTGCACACAAATGGCTTTCTCCCACTTCTGTTTACGACAGTATTCATTCTGGTATTGGGGTATAAATTAAACCGTAACATTTCGTGTTGACCTCCAACATTTCCCAGCAGTCTTGAATGAAGTTTAAGTCACATCAGATATAGAGATTCTGTGGGGAGTTGCAATGCATTTCTATAAATGCTGAAAATATTTTTAGATATTGGCAGTGCAGCACAATAATAGCCATAAAAGCTTGAGGCGCTCTCTGATGTGGAAAGGCTTTCCCATTACTAAGCTATTTAACTCTTGCAGGTATCCAAGGTCCACCTCAGAAAGGTTACCTGATGTGAAGCGGCTATAATGACAGCTGATTAATGGAGTGAAAATGTTATTCCCGTCCCCTTTAACAATGTTATAGTACTTATTTTCTTTTATTGGGCTAAGCTCTAATGGCTGTTTGATGGCCTTCACATCAGTTCAACTATCAGGGTTTGTTGAAACCCTTTTCACCCACCACACTAATGACAGTGACAATGAGTACTTGGTGTGTGAAATTCAATGACAATTATCTCCCACTCACTTTGTTTACACAGCCTGCGTACTGCTTTTTTTTTTTTAGCTTTTTACCACTCATGAACAACAAAGAGCACAGTCACCATTAATTTTACGTACCAGTTAAATTGGGAAATGAAATTAACATACATTTTATCGTGTTTTTGCTTCAAGGCGTATTGTGAATTTTTGCAGTTTTTATTACGTAAAATATTATACTTGCACTATGTACAGTTTTTTTAATGACACATTTGTGCACAGGTACAGTATACAACTCAGTCTTCTGACATTTTTTATTTTGCTTAGAATGTCTTGTTTTTAGCCCCCTATCCCCCTTTTCAAATTGCTGCTGTGGACTGCCAATTTCCCCATTGTGGGACGATTAAAGGATTTCTGATTCTGATGTAACTTGTAACTTCAAAAGTTGGAAAAAACCTCTGCATACTAGTTACACCGCACTCAATCTGATAAGAGGTATGATTGTTAACGAATGCAACATGGACATCATTCTGCTCCTCAGGTCTAAGAAAGACCCACCACAACAACAAAAAAGTGAAACTAAGCATGAGATATTAAATCAGAATCATGTACAACATTTGTGAAACTGCCAGTCCCGAAACAACAGCGAAAATCTCCTGCATTTCGCTCATTTATTCAACATAATGAAGACAATGAGAGTGCGTGAACATCGGATGCAATCAGTGGGGCCGACACCTTCAAAAAAGTACAGATGACGACTGAAGAAACCTTCTCATCAATGGTAAGAGTTATACAATGTTTATTCTATTCTTTTGTATTCTATTTCTTTCTGTTGACATTTTTTTGTTTCTGCTGAAGAAACAAACTTGGTTCATTTCAAAATGCGACAACATTCCGGACAAACTACAATTGTAATACTTGTTCACGACTAGAACAAGAATACATTTAAATTTAATTAGAAAATTTAAATTGAAGATGACATGGGATTAGGCAGGTTTGTGAATGTCCATGGTTATTGCAGCTTTGTGGCCTCCTCAATACATCCATCCATCCATTTTGGGATCCACTTCATCCTCACGTGTCGCAGGGTGTGCTCACCATTGTACCACCGCCCCTCCTCAGTGTACAAAAGGGTCATTTCTCATTTGTTGTTATTTGACTAATTATAATCCGTTAAGGTACACATAACACACGCTCATCTGTACCTCGTGTGGTGTTTAAAAATATTAAGAGGTCATTTGGGAACAAAAAAAAATCTGAAGACGGGGTTAGGGTTGGGTGCAAATAACCTCAATGAAAAATAATTAAAGTTCTCAGTACCCCGGCATTCGTGAGTACACAATCAGCACACTGCCTCATCTTTTGAAAAAGACTTCCACAGCTGTATATCCCACTACATCTGTTTCTTGTATAGCATCCCATTAATCATAAGCAGAAGAGATAATTTACCTGCACTGTGCAGTCTTCTTGAACTATCGGCGCATCTGCCTTGTGTCCATGAAAAACAAGCGTAAGGGATCCGTCATGAAATGCTTTACCTCACGATAACACACAGCGTGACAATAACTCTTTGCACGCCCCTCCAAATATGACTTGTTATGTGGTGATGCGCAACCTGCAACACACATAGCTTTTTAGTTGCAACACAGTCAGATCGTTGTACGCTGTCAGGAGTCGACAAGGGATCTTATTTTGAAGCCAACTCTGGTTTCCGAACGGATGTTTTTCAGACATTTTTGCGAAGATATTTTACAATATGGTGCTTAAAATGTATCACATGTATTTGTAGGCTGCTGTGCGAATAAAGAAATCTGAATTTAAAATAGTAACTCGGTTTTGGCTCTCGATGAATTTTTGGAGGTGACAGACTACCCCTGCGTTCTGTCACTCACAGTTTTTTTGTCATTGTTTAGAGCAACATTGTTTTTAACTCATACATCAATCATAATTCTGGGCCCCACTGTTATATATATATATATATATATATATATATATATATATATATATACACACACACATATCCATATATGTGTATAGATACACATATAGTATATACATACAGAGAGAGAGAGAGAGAGAGAGAGATATTTTGATTGCAACGCTATATATCCAATCCCATCCAATGTTGACATGATGGATTAAACCATCAGTGTACTGAGCCAATGCATACCATGTGTTGAACGTGAGAGAGGCAAAGTTATTCAGTCTATATATATATGCATAATCATTAATGAAACATTTTCACATGTGTTTATTGATGGTGTGACTGCAGAAAGAAGTTGCAATATGATTGTGTGTTTTACACTCTGGTCACAATTATGCTAAATGCAAGCAAACTGATTGGCCAGAGCCCCAGCCACAGATGGATGATGACCTATATATGCCAATCCATATAAAAAAATACTCACAAAAAACACACACACGCACGCACACACACACACACACTCCCCCGCCACACACACACTCACACATGTCGAAGGAACAACTCGAATATACCATAAAAATTCTTAAAAACAATGAAACTTTGCAAAGGTAAGCAGACATTGAAAGACAAGCTTAAAATGGTGTCGGCATATGCCCTCTCTCCCTGTTGTCACAATCGGCTGCTCAGTGCTGTAAAACTTTTGATGGGATACGTGTTAATGGATAATCTCACCCTCGTTCCCCTCAGGCATTGATGGCAGGTCCCTGACATGGGCCCAGGCATTTAATGTGACTCCCAAGTGTCACCGGCAGCACAGCAGGACCCTGCAAGGCTGCAGGAAGCCCCATCTATCATTGTCATAAGAGCAGCCATCCAAATCAGCAGAGCCTTTGCTTCTGCAGCAACCGTGGCGTCCATAAGTGGTCTCTATGACCTTATTGTGCTTAACGATATTTCTTGTTGTTTCGGTGGTGGAAATAGTGCGAGAGGGGAAATAAACACAATGCTGTTTCATTCTGTTATCAAGTGGGGACAACATTGAATAGACAGGTTTAATCTTCAATGGAAGTATTACAGTAGATATTGACTGTTTTGTCATCCCATACTATGTTTGGGTAATTCTACCAGGGCTCTTCCACAGATAAGGTATGAATAGAATGTGAACAGTTGAAGTGGGACTTGCACAGATATCGTGACAGGAGTTGGGAGGCTATGGAATAACCAGTCTATGCCTGGAATAAGCAACGGAAATGCTATTTCAGCAGTATTACTAGATAGAGAAGGTGGGGAGGTGGTTGGGTACAAATGACTTCCTAACATGATAACAAAAATATTTTTTCTTACAGATACTCAATGTGCAGACTGTTTGCCTACATTTTAAATAAAACCTATGCACGGAAGGTTATCTTCATGATTCACATTTTAAAATGCAAATTGAAAAGAAAACATTGCTGAATGAAAAAAACAACAACAAAAAACACACAAATTGGGGTTGCCTCCACGTTCTCCCGCGCAAAGGACCCCCTCTTGCATAAAAAAGTCAAACGTGACACAAAACTGCCGAACGAACAGTAGATCAGCATTACGTGTGAGAAGTCATTTTGAGCGTGTCAAAAAACAACAATTGCATCACTCTTATTAATGTATCCATAAAATTATACTACTAAGGACAACCGACATCTCCGGACAAGTTGTGTCCATAATTTGTAAAATGGCTTCAAATGACTTCTACTGAGCATATTTTACAAAGATTCCACCGCATATAGCTATATTTTACGTTTTAAGACTCGCGCTGAATATTCCGGAAGACTTGTTTTTGAGTTGGTGACGAGTCCGTACGTAACGTCACTGAAGGAACGCCCCTGACCCGAAAAAAAAGGACACATTGTAGCAGTCCTTCCATCACGTCAATATATTTTGCTGTACTTGTTTGGTCTGAAAACATCATGTTGCACCAAAAAGAGCCAGAAGAGGACGACCAAGCTCCATGTAAGGAATTTGTCAGCCTGTGGAAACGGGCTGATTAATTTGTCACACGGAGCTTGGTCGCCATTTCCTGCCTCTTTTTTGATACATTTCCCCCAAATGTTGCCTCAAAATGGCAGAGAATAAATTCTTTAATCGATTGCAAACATGTATGCTTTCCTCTTCAGAACCATTTGAATCATATTCATAACTGGATGTGTAACAATAAATCATATGCTCCGAATCTGAAGCCATTGTTTTGATTCTCCAGCAATGCAAGACGTCTTGGCGTGACGTCACGAACTGGGGGAGGGACTTTCTGAAAATGCCCAATTCGTAGCTAAATTTTTTGCAGATTTTGGACACTTTAAGTCATTTTTATTGGTGTTTTGCATTTCAATAAAAATATCATACTGCGTGTTTTGGGTATTTTAGATGCTATAAAACATTTTTCTGTCAGTTAGGAAACAAAAAAGTGACGTCGTTTGTCCTTTAATTGTCCTCCATATCATGCAAATCCCCAGATTTGCCCACTGGCTCACCGACCCTTTTGAAAAATAGAGCTGGGAAGGATGTTGTGGTAAAATTGATCCTAGATGTGACATTATCAAAGACAGAATATTTTCATGATTTTGAAAGATGTGAATGTATGATGACGCATCCCCCCAAAAAAGTCACTATACAGTGGTACCTCGGTTCTCGAACGCCTCACTGTTTGAACAAAATATTCGAGATATTCTTGCTTCGGCGTTCGAACATCAATCGGTGTTCGAACGTCAATACGACGCGTGAGTGCGTTCGCGAGGGTGGGGAGCTGAGCGGCGCACGGGTGTATTGCTCTGTTCGTGACCAACTGTTGTCGCTAGCGGACGTGCTGCGTTTTGCTCTAGCGTTTAATATAGTTGTATGAAGAGTTTTAGCCCCTAATCATGCCTCCAAAGAAAGTAAGTGCTGCTTAAAGTGACAAAAGTAGTGCGTACAACTATTGCATTTACGAAAGAAATAATCGCAAAATATGAAGGAGGTGTGCGAGTGTCTGATGTGGCGAGGGAATACAGCATGGCGAAATCTACGATCAGTACGATATTAAAGAATAAGGAGGCTGTGAAATCTAGTGATGTGACTATGGGCGTGAGAGCAAGTGTCATTGGATAGATATTTTAAGAGAAAAGAACATCCTGTAGCCGAGTCATCCGTAGCTGTCACGTTCCGAGCGAGAGTGACGGCAGCTGACTCGTCAGAATGTAGTGGAATGTTTGGGATCCCAAAGCAGACACGTAATACCCAAGCAGGATGTTTATTCACAAATAAAAGAAAACACAGCGAGTAAGAAGGCAGGGGGTGATCCGACCCGCTTACTACGCCAAAAAGCAAATGGCACACGAGGGTGCAAAATTACGCAATCCCGGAAGATGACATAAATTTACGGCACGCGGGGAAAATACCTCGGACCGGACACACTCTCGCATCGAAGGAAGAGTCCAGGCACAGTGGCTAGTTGAGTCAATCATCCGGCATTGGCGAGGTGATCGCGAACCGTATAAATGCCCCGTGTCCGTGATTAGAGAATGACAGCGGGTGGAGAACGGCCGAGAGAGGCAGCCCCCCCCCCGCTGTCAACTCCAAGCGACAGGAGCAAAGAGGTGGTTTCGGTGTTCGAAAAAAAATCACTTTTCGAACAGGGTCCTGGAACGAATTATAGTCGAGAACCGAGGTACCACTGTATTAAATATTTTGAGTCATTTTAATGCAACACTTTCTTGATATACGGTACTGTACAAAATGTGAAACTGTACACACTGCAACATGTGGATTCCGACCAAGAAAACTTTTGGCTTTATTGTCCGCTCCAAAACATGAAAAAAAAAATCATGTTAATACATTCGGTTTGATTGGTTTTGCCTTCTGAGCCACTGCGGTGGCCAATTCGTCTGCATAAATGAGCACCAGCCACATACATCTGGAACATGACCACCAGCTTATCTCAAGACGAGTTCAATTGAGGGCCTGCAGCCAAGTTTCAGCTGACCCATATCGAGAGTGCTTACAAGCAGGATCATGTGGCACCTTTTTTTCCACAGTTGTTCAATCACAAATGGACAATATCACAATATTTGCAATTGAGCCATCAATGTCTCCATATTTCAAGTTCTTTCTTGCACCGCTGAAAGAATCCAAACAAGGGCGCAGAAAATCCTACTGGACCCTCCGCACCCTGCCCACCACCTTTTCCAGCTATCCCCCTCAGGCAGAAGCTACCAATCCATGTGCACCAAATCCAGCTGACATTTAAAGGGCTTATTCACCCAGGCCATTTAAACAGACTCTTTAAACAGTAACCCAAATACAACTGTATAGTGCCTCTTTGCAATTGTTTGATGATAATACTAGTGCAGCGTGTTCTACCGGAGACAAATTCCTTCTGTGTTCTACATACAGTATTTGGCAATAATGATGATTCTGACGACAAAGGTTCTTTGTCGAAACAATGTTTTCGTGGACACGTTTGTGGTTTAAAATACTGCATTTGGTTGATTAGGGTGTCCAACAATTGTGTACCATTGATGGAGATAGATTGCACACATCCCCGCCAAATATGAGTGCGCTTGCGGAAGACAGATGTTCCGCCCCAAGCTGCAGAACAACAGCTTGGCCTTTTCCCAGCATTCACTGCGAGGGGCTTTGTTGAACAGCAGAGCAAGAAAACATCCTGCAGCATCGCAGCCTCAAACAGGATTGATGTTTGCGACCAAGACATTTTGACTTTATTCAGTCGAGCTTGAGAGGGATCATTCAGCATCATTGAGCTGCGCTGAGATTTTGATGGAAGTGTTTTTCCCACCAGCTTTTCTTCACCTCTAAGCAGCCATTATGATCAAGACAAAATCTGAACCCCGCACCATGCCACAAGTAGAAAAGTTTCAGTCATTCACCGTTGTCCATTGTTTTTGTGAGAAAAACATTTGCAAAGACAGCAGCACACTGAAAACCTCGTAAATGTTTCTCAAAAGAAAACTGCAGAGTTTGAATGTTAATGATCTCTTGTATTTTTTACAATTGTTAATAAGTGAGGATCAGTTAACGTTGATGTTTTGTCGGTTGCATATCCAGTGAATTTATGTGCATGTATGAGTCTCTGGTGTCCTACGAAATACAAATTTCAGTTCTGATAAAGTATTTCCAATCATCATTAACCAATATTATAAAACCGTGCTGGGAGGTGTTCGCATTCTGCCACAATGAAAAAAAAAATCATGATGAGGCACTTATACTTTGGATGATTTGGCACAGTAAAATTGCATCATTATTCCTAGCATCTACTTGGAAAAAAAAGTAACCATGGGACCGTTTGCACCTCATGAGTTGGTTATCCATCCCATGTAAGCACCACCATTAAACCGCTCCACTCGCTGCTATTTGAATGAAGGTTTAATTACTCTCGACTGAAATCCATCTGAAATTGATATTGATTTCCTGATACTTGATGATATAGTGGATGTTTGTACATCAGCTCTGTTTGCCATACAACTTTAGTCATACAGCATATATATATATATATATATATATATATATATATATATATATATATATATATATATATATATACATACTGTATATGAAAGCAAATTTTTTTTGTCGTTAGTTTTTGTTGTTCCTAAATATGATACGTCCATGTTTTGGCCAAACATTTTATGGGTGTGTTATTGCAAACATTTTATGGATACACTCATGCTGAGTTGTATTTCCAGTTTTCATATTCCCCCTGCTCCCTTCTGCAAACAGCAATATGTTTCAAGGGAAAGTGGGTGCTTGTCAGCGGTCCGATTTGATTTTCATCTTTCAATGTAGCATTACATGCAACTTTTATGATGTTCATCCTCAAGTCTGGCTCTGTTTCCTTGCAGACAGGAACACCACTCAGCCTTGTCGATGGAAGTTTGCGAAAATATCCCGCATTCAGAAATCTTCCAGTGGCGGCTTATTTGACTGAAGCTGTTAGTTGCTTAAGAGCTGCTTTATTTCAGATGCCCTATGTCGTTCCGTCCGTTTCTTCAAGTAGACTGAAGCCAGTCTACTTGCAGATTTTCAGTCTAAAAGGGATAAATATGTCTCCACTTCATGACAAGGTGGAATAAAAATAGGAATTTTGGGCATCTATAAATTTTCAAAAATTTTGATGATTTGTGGTCTTGTTTTAATATGCATTCTGTTGCAATATTTTCCATTTAGGATTGAATTAAGAAAAATTACGGAGCCATTTTTAAATGTCATACGATAAAAAATCTGAAAGTGAAAAATCTCGCAAATAATAAACCCAATGACTATCAAAATATCACTGCATATTAAATATTATGTTGGACACATTTGTGCAAAATTGTTTTGAGTAGTGTTTTAATGTTGTAGCTATTTCAAAAATTATACTAAACGAGAGTCACTTTCAACCTCCTTTAACCTAAAAATAAAAACAGCATGTGCTGATCACTACAACAGCACGTTGAGTGAGTCTGCCTGTTGCACAACCGAGGCAGCTCCATTCATAAAAAAATAACACAAGCTGCAGTAAATGCTAAAAGAAAGCTTAGGAATTACATCTCTGCATAAAAAAAGAAATTTATACACTGCATTAATATATATTGAAAGTAGAATAGACCACATTAATATAAATGGATATCCTCTAGGATCAATCTTAGTCATCAAATGTCGTTAATGTAACCCGAGTTGATGTACGTCGCATCATAGTTGCTACCTTTTCATCAATGCCGATTCAATTATTATCCTGTTTACAAATTTGACTCCATGAAGAACTGTCAGTTGACTATTTTTCTTTCCAAAGCGTATTTTATAGTTAGAACAGCCATTTCTTTGTGTCAACAAAACCACAATTATATATCTGTGATTATATCATCACAGACATGCACTTTTTTATGCACTGCATTTTTATCCCCTCATGTGATAATAGCCAAAAGAGGCTGACTGGTATCTACAAATTATTTTTTTATGAGGTCTGGTTATTTGTACGCAATTAATCTTGCCTAGCAACAATATGGTAAGCTAAAATGTGAGCGTACCACAAAAAAATACAGTAATCCAAACACGATTGTGATGTCTCCACAGTTGTAAGAAATCTTTGGATTATCAATCAGATTTTAGGCAACACAAGAGTTTATCCACTTAGACTAATATTTACCATTGGAATAATGGTTCCATTTACAATACAGTGTTCATAGACAAGCCGTCATTCATAGCTGATGTAACCTGCAAGCTCAGTTTCATATCACTTTGCTGCTGTGAAATGTAAATTTCTCCACCGTGAGACTAATAAAAGCCAATCCAATCCAATATTCTGAAAGCTGAAAACATCAGAAATATTTTTCACAACCTGTAGGGCTACACATATTTGTTTTAAATACTTGGAAGTTGAACAAATTAGAAAGACAATTGGTGTGAATTGAAACGTTACCTACTTTCTAACCATACTTTAAAATACAGACATGCATAACGTTAGAGTGAAAAAGCCAACTCTGTCCTGTCACAATTACCTGAAAGCACAAATGACGTCACCGGAGCTCAAAGCAAAGAGAAATATTTCCATAAATGTTCCACTCACTGCCGTGTCGCAATCACATCTACAAACAAATGGTGAATGCTTTCAAATGGGACCTGGCATTCAAAAGTATGAAAACCTCCAGGTGTGTGTCATCATAATTACCTCATCAGGAATTCCAGAAGGTATTCAAGAAAAGAAAGAGAGAACAGCTGGACTGACTTGATTGGACTTTACAGATGAATTGAAAGGATCACAAGCAAAAAAAAGTCTTCGTTTTGTTTACATCCAGTCACATTTATTTGAACAAGAAGTTGTTGTCAAGCACTGGCAGTAATCCAAATATGTTACATATGACTGCATGTCTGTATTTGAAAGTATGGTTACAAAGTAGGTAATGTTTCAATTCACACCAATTGTCTTTCTAATGTGTTCAACTTCCAAGTATTTAAAACCAATACAATAAATAAATACGTTGCATATTCCAGTACTCTGAAGTATTGAACAATCAACATACCTGCAATTGTCTCTTATTGTTGCATCCCTGGAAAAAAAAATTATGCAGCAAATAATCACGCTGCTCTTTGCAACGTCCCCCAAACGAGACACAAATTATTTTTCATTAAAAAAGTTTCTGGGTTCATTGTTGTTCACCTCGGTCCGCATTCAGATTGCACTCTGTCCTTAGGGGGGTCTCCGGACCTATTGGATTTATTTGGCTGGCCTTAATTCAGAGCTGCAGTTTGGGCTCTGTCTACTTTCTCTGTTTGCAGGTGTTCATGCTCGCTCGTGTCTCTACACTTTCAACAATTATATGGCAGTTGTGCCCGTAGGACCCAGAGCAATCTAATGTAATGTAATTTCCACGTACGGGCCACTAAATTTGATACACCTGCACAAACTAAGGACCAATGCAGTGCAGTTTATCAACCAAGTCTGCTTTCACAATAATAAGGAGCCAATAGACGTCAAAATCCCACAGGGTTTGAACTAAATGGAGAGCACAGTATGTGTTATATTTGTCCAGATGTTACTTAATCTGCGAATTTCTTGGGCTTATTTGGGGAAGTAAGATGGATTCTCTCTGATTTTCCAGCATGCAATTTTGTTGTTCAATGCTGGACTCAGCGGCGATCGAAGCACTGGTAGATTGCCCTTAAAAATCCAAATGCTGCATTTTAACCTTGCCGAAAGGAATTTACTCTCGTTCAAACATCACATTTCCAGGGATACGCTCAAGTACCCTGAGTCACAAAAGCAAGTTTATTTCGTGCTCGAGAATAGCATTGCAGAGCCCAGTTGCAGCTCATGGAGTTGCAAATTCGGTCAGTGGGATGGCTCTGACCGCTTTTGTGCAGACTTTTGCAAAGTCGTCAAACCTGATAATTATTTTCCTCGAGTTAGATGAATGCATCACTCCTTTTGCTGATGCCTGGTTTGTGATCAAACTAGACTTTCGAAAAGGATACCGGCATGATCTGGCTCATGTTTTGGCATTGAAGCACCTTGAGGTCGAAGTTGGCGGTATTCAGGTGCCCCCCGTAATTGACACAGATAATAACCCCCTCACATTTTTGAGTCAGATGACCAAGGCTAATTGTTGTTTGGATGCGTTGGGCCCTCTTTCTGCAGTACTTTGGCATTGAGGTCAAACATACCAGCGGGTGTGATGATGTCCTGGCCAACACATTACTGCGATGCAAATGGATTGTGACCGTGTGTGGTGTGGTTCACTATCTTAGAATGGGGGGTGAAGTGCGGCCGTAATGGTCTGCCTTTATATCCTCCGGCAATCATTGGGGAGCTCCGACTTCTCCAGCCGACCTGGTGTCACACCTGATAACATATACCACTCCATTGGAAAAGTAATGGGGATAGTGCGCTTTATTTCTTTCCCTCCCCAAAAAAACTTTTTTTTAATGTTATTGTTTTTCTACATATATTCTCTTTTAACTGCATCTGCCTCGCTAGCTGGAACATTTTCATATTTTATCATCTTTTTGTAGTTTTTGGCTGAAGACCGCCTGTGTGTAGCATCATGAATTGTGTTTCTTAAGATAATTTGGATTTTTTTCCTTTCGAGAAGTTTGGAGGACCGTTATGTCATGTATGTCAACATTTGTTTGGATTGCTCCACTTATTTTAATTTTTCTCAAAATTGCCAATCATTTTTGTTTGTTAGTTTAAACTTATTTTTGGTGGGGAAAATAAAGTTTGTGGCATTTGACCAGGCCTTTTTATGTTTTTCTCATAATTATCCCAAATACTCGCTACAAAGTCATTCAATATTAAGCGTCATTCTGACAATCTTAATCAAAAGTGAGCATTATTTTCTTATAGAAGACAAGATTCGCTTCACCACATGTGTAGTGCATTTCATTCAACTGCTTCATGTCATCACAAAGAGGGTGCAGCAAGTCCTGAAGAATGAATGACTCTGTGTCTTTGTGTTGTCATATTTGTTATTTTTTCAATTTTTTTTTCCCAAGATGGCGGCGCGTGAACACGCAGCGGCTCCCCTCTCCCGGCAAATTGGCGTTTTCATGTTTATGTTTGTTAAAGTAATTATAAGTGCCTTGCATGCTGGGTCCGAGAGGACAGTAATTTCATCTGTGCTGTATGTCATGCATATTAGCATATTTGACAATAAAGCTGACTTTGACTTTTGACTTTTGATTTTATTGAGTGAGCAAAACAAGCATTTAATATCTTTTTTTTCTCCACCCACCACTTAACAGCCAGCGCACAACTCATTGTTTTGCCCCTGAAAAAATGTCGCAGGAAGAGGTGCGCAGATGCTCGCACATTGAGAGAAATGGAGTGATGCTGCCAAACCATGGTTGAGGTTAAAGATGGTCTCCGGGGTTACAATAGAGTCAATGATGAGTGAACCCAGACTTGCAAAAATGCATCGCTTTAACCTTGCCATCTCACGATTACTGATAAGGATCGCTTCATGAGAAATCAAATGCATTCATATCCAAAATGGGATGTACTTGATGTGTGCCCTGCAAATACTGCAGGCTGTGAATTTATGGATAAATTCATCATTCTAATAAGTTCATGTGCACCACATATCTGTGTAAATGTATCCATGTTAAACATGTAAACAACATATCTCTCATCGATTTAATTGCATTGAGTCATTTTTAAGAATTAATGAAACATAAAATGTAAAAAAAAGAATAAATAAATAGGCTTGTTATAGATGTCATGTGAAAAATGTTCAGTTTTTGGCCACTAAGATAATCATCGAAGTGGATAATTAAATGTAAACGACCCAGTGCAATTAGTCATGTCATGTGAAGGACCCAAGGCTGAGAACAGCAAGCAGATGATCCTCTGCCCTCCTCCATTAGAATATTCCAGTACTTTTCTTTACAGTGCGATTGAGATGGCCAAGTAACCCAGTGATGCCGTTTTTCAAAACGTGTGGAACGGATACGGATTGTTTTTCAGCATTTTTGACTACGACATTCATCAAAGAGGAGACTGTGCTGAGCGGTTGCGCCTTTTCGGCAGCATGGATATGCCAGTACTGTTTTTGAATGGGAGGAATGTCGCTGCCATTCGACTGTCATCGCTGGACACCACAGGGGACATTGTGCTTTTTTGCGTCTGTAATGGGCAGCATCTTCACAGCCCCGCTTTGTTCAGTGGAAGGTCGGTGCTGTTGGACAGTCTGCGGCTGGATGGCTTATCTTATCGCGGCTTGAGGAACCCGCGATAAGAAGGAAGGAGCGTCAGCGCAGAGCGCCGATGCGTATATGGAACTGTCGCGGGATGGAATTGAAGCTGATTTATGTGGGACAGGAGATGTGAGAAAATCTCTTTTCGTCGATGGATGCTACAGCTGCGTGTTTGCTTTCAACATTTAGCTTGTAGTCGACGTGCACATTCCAACATGATGTCCCTGATCCACTGGTGAAGAGATGCTTTGTTCCTCTCCTCTTTCATCTGGAACTGCTTTATGTAACAAAGAGGGTACAGAAAGTGCTTAAGAATGAATGTCTCTCAGTGTCTTTGTGTTGTCATGTTATTTGTTATTTAGTTTTTTTGGTTCTTTTGACTTCAAGACGGCGCCGCGGGAGTGGCTGCCTTTCCAGCAGCTCCTGTGTTTTGCTTTTCTGCTTTCATTTCTTTCATAGCTTTGCTGCTGTGAAATGTAAATTTCTCCACTGCGAGACTAATAAAGGCAAATCCAATCCAATCCAATACTCACATTTGTCGCTATTTTAAAGGTCTATAGATGTTACAGTAATACGGACCGGTCGTTTAAAGTCCCATTAGAGCTCCCACATGTCCCCCCACAGATGCTCAGATGCCCATTTGAAGGACGATTGTTGAGATTTTCATAATGCACAGTGCGTTAATCAAGTTTTGTGTTACTATGGATGTGTTCCCCCCACCCAACAATTTATCTCATTCCAGTGTTCATAGCTTTTAATCCAAAATTCATCCAAACATCTGCCGCAGGATTTCTTGTGCTCACAGCAGCTGCCCTCGTTCCATATTTGATGCATCACATTTTATTTATTTATTTATTTATTTATTTATTTATTTATTTATTTATTCATTTAGGGTTTTTATTTCTTTTCTTGGGATGTTACATGTTAGGGGGCTATCCATGCAAGATTAAACGAATGAAAAGGTTTTTCAATCAACTGGCTTAATAAAAAAAAGCCACTAACAAATAATAATCAGACCTTTTATGCAGTTTCAAAAATTCTGTTTTTTTGTAGTCTTGGACATATATTTAAAATACAAACTCTCTTTCTTCAAATCTTTCCTCTATAATATAGAGTCATATATAGAGTCTATATCAATGAACATAAATGTAAATAACATAGATAGTTGTTTACACATGTTATTATTCTCTGTATTTGCAGATGTTTGTTTTAGGTTTGATGCAATTACACCTGTCAAACTGTAGATAATTGAGGTTCTGTGGAGTGTCACACTGTAACGTTACTGAAAAAAATACAATAAAATAAAAATGAACTCAGTCACTGCCATTCACGAATTTATTCGGGAATTGAAAATATGATGTAGAGCGCCATTCCCAAATTACTCGCAGGCCAGACCTCTGGCAAAGGATTTTCGCCTTCCACGAGGGTGCCGCTTTGCCTTTTCCCCCCCATGTTAGCGCTTTGTCCCAGCTTCAGCTGTTGTTAAAGCGTTATAAAAACCAATACGTCTGTTCATATTGCATTGTATTTTGGACAGCCACCCTCATTTCAAGCTTATATAACTCCAGACCCATATAATTTAGGAATTAAGACTTCTTTTCAGATTAAAGAGAGTCTAAGGTTTCTTATGCTGCAGTGAATGTTAATGTAGTCATAACACTCAATATTCTGGTGGTTGAATTCGAGTGACAATGACAAAAACCCTGGCACTGGAGTGCACACATCTTTGCACGTCTGGCAGTGAATGACTTCATAATCAACAGTACACATTTTGACTGCTGAATAGATTCATCTTTTTTTCCAGATTTTGTTCGTACACTTAGCGGGAACTGTGATTAGGCAAGCTATTGGTCATAATTTCTCCTGTTCCCATGTAGCCATTAGGCCCTGCGGACCTACTTTGTCAATCAGGTGACAGTATTTCTCCGTCTTCATGATTGCTGGTTGTGTGCAGGCAGAACATTTGCACTTATTGATCCAGCCGACTCCAATGCCTTGTGATCCCTATCAGACGAAATCCTTATCAGTGACACGCAGAGATTTGCCATGCTGCTTATTGGTTTCACTGAAGATTTATGCATGAATGCCGACAGCGTTATGAAAAATGGAACTGCAATAAAGTCATTGCTCAGAACAAAAATATAGTTTTGCGAATTGTGTAAAATGTTGACACGGTCATGCATGTGACTTGGCCTGTCTTTCTTGTACTTGTGCGCATTTTTCCTCATGTTGCAAAAACATTCTTGTTGAGCACAGTGTTAACTTGAAAGTGAGCATCTGTGTGAACATACATGTGGTCTCAGATTCACTCGGGAACAGTCCAAGGTTTACTTCTCTACTGGCCCGACGTTGGTGATATATTTTAGTTTCACCCGCAGTATGTACAAGAAATGTGGATGCATACTGTAACTCCCTCAGTATGTGACTGCCCTCAGCACTTATTTTCAAAACGTAACATCAAGATTGCTTATGAATGTGTCTCAATGTTGGTAAAAATATTCATTTCACAGACATTGTGATAATACTCTCTTTTTTTGCATGGCCAGTCACTCATTGGAACCATCGTCTGTAGTGTCACATGCAATATTAATACTGTATGTATCTGTGCGTCCTTTAAGTCAAGCCAAGTTAACACTCACAGCACACCTAAAGCTCATATCAAACAGCAGCAGCCGTCGAGAAGCCCCAAACCACCTCAGCTTAATCCAATTTGACTGGCCATCACTGTGGGCCACGCTGGATGCAAAATTATGTGGAGTGCTTCGAGCTTTGCACCGCACATTGGTGAAAAGAGATTCATCATTCTGCTTTTTGAGTTTGCTAAGGAGACAAATCTATTCTGAAACAAACACACATTTCAATGGCGTCCGGAAAGGATGATAACTTTTAAAGAAACAATGTATTGTCCAGGATAACATTTCCACACTTTTTGATCTTGAACTGGAGCAACTTGGATTTGGCTTGTAGGGCGCGAGCAATGTGTGTACTGCATCCATTTCTGTGAATTGGCAGCTATTCATGCTCGCACGTTTTGGAAACGGGTGAATCATCTGCAAAGCCCGCACTCTGGTAAAAGAGAAGGTCAAGAAAAGCTTATTGATAGCTATGCAAACATATTTCACAGCTGTCACAGCTCTGGCCAAACATTCGATTTGAATCTGTTATGTTCATCACTGGTCAACATGTCTCCATGGTGCATGCACTCTTTGTGTGATGTTATCGTGTGAGGGGCTGCCTGTGGCATAATTAGCATAAAAAATGACATCGTCCATCTCTCAGAATGGAGTCAGTGGGCAGAACCATCATCGGATTTACGCATAATGGTAAAAAAGCTTCTTGGCAAAGTCTTCTTACCCGCATTTGAAATGTACATTCTGATTGAGAGTTGAAAATACAGATGGAAATAGCAGAGTCACAAAGGACCACTTTTTGAATCTGCAATGTGGCAGCACAGTCTCAGTTCCGTAAAACTCAAAGGGGCTGATTGTTATTTAAAAAAAAAAATCATATAAGGATATGAAGCAAGCCTATATAATTAAACAAATGAACACAATGTCAAAACTTCAGGACTTGAAAGACTTCAAATTTATTTTCATGGCCAGATGCACAATTTGGACAACCCCGATTTTTGGCCCTTAACAGCTTGCACATTGATTTGAAACTCGTGAATTGTCTGACGGGTTTTAGCTCCAGTGACAGAGAAGGTATGCAAATTAGCATTGAGTAAATGCATGCCAAACATATCAGGCCACTGTCTCTTAAAGCTCTTGTTGGTCTTCTGCTTTTCAAGATCATTTGGCCCAAAAAAGTAAATACCTGCATCTCTTGACAGCAAATTCAAGATCATCCAGCTGTATATTTTTCCGCTCTACTCACAGTGTGTATGGACTCTATTTACAATGGCAACCTTTGAGCCCAGTGGCAGACACCCCATGGTTTAAATGTCAAAAAAAAGAAAAAATGCACAATAAAAGCATTGGATGAATTTTAAAATTGGTCTAGCAAGGCCTTCGAGAAGGTAGGTCGCACATTTGGGAGGTAATGCAACAGACCCGAGCTGTATGCTGAAGGAAATAAATACATTTAGTTAGCCATTTTAACATTGTATGATGAACATTAAAATAGTGAGTTAATCAGTATAGATAGTGCTTTGCTTTCAACAGGAGGATGGCAAGGGGGCATGGAAGGATTGCATGTTTGTTTGTGGAGTTGTGTCTGTTCAGGTGCCAGAAGATATAAGGGGAGCTGGCTGGCAGACACAAAGGAAGTGTGAAATGACAACAGAACCAAATGCTGGACAACGCAGATGAAAGGAACTGACCAAACACTAACTCGGCAGGACGCAACTTTTGATCTACCTTGCACCCCGCCTGGAAGTCGGGGAACTACCTTGGGAGCAGATACGTGAACCAGATGCCAGAAGGACCAAATGGGAACTGATTTATTTGTGTGGGACAAATTTGAATATGCATGTGGGACACCTTTAAATCTGGGCTGCTCAGTCTCAGTCTTTGTCTTTCGTCTCTCTAACTGATTTGGGGCACACAAATATTTTCTGTCAGGGAGCTGAGACCAAGAATTCTGCATTAGATCAATTTGTTAGGAATAAATCATCTGTGAGTAACTTGCCGGCTTCTTTGGTGATCTCTCTCACAACGAACATGCCAATTGTTAGGTTATAACGTTGCGCGATAAGGTAAATATTTAATTCGGTTCAAAATTGTTAAAAAGATGAAATGTAAATGTTAATGCTAACATTAGCCTGTAATATTTTAACCTAACAATGCCCGAAACCACAAATACAGGCCAGTAAAAATACAACGGATAGATAAAGTCTATAGACAACAGACACACACGCACATAAATCAAATGGCAGTCTTTTTGAATGAATAAAGACTTTATCAACATCGCAGGGATAATACAAGTGGGCCTCAATCGGCAGTACATTTGCACCTAAAAGCTAGCAACCACTCATTTGACGACAATGAGGTTAAAATTTTAGCGAAAGAACATAGATGGTTTGAAAGGGGGGTAAAAGAAGCGATTCTTATAAAACAATAAAATTCTTCATTAAACCGGTCTGGTGGGGTGAGGTTCAATTTGGATCGTTCATACAATGGCCTGCTTAGGCAAAACAGGTTAGGCAACATTCGTAATGCTGATGAGGTGATACGGGTGGGAGTGGGGCAAATAGGCCAGTTGTTAGTCAGGAATGTCGGAACAATCAGTGGGGCCACAGGGAGTGGTCCTCTGCTCCCCCCCAACCTGAGAGTAGGGACCTATCATAGCTGTGTCCGGCGCCGCCATGTCTGGACATTAGGGATATATAAATAGGGCCGATACGACCAGTCAGACTTTAGTTCGCTGACGAAGCCCCTTGGATAGGAGGCGAAACGTCCGAAACCTTCAATTTTGTACAGATGACGGCTGAAGAAACCTTCTCATCGATGGACCACTCCCGTACGACTGACAGCTTACACAGACGAATGAATAAATAAATAAATAAATAAATAAATAAATAAATAAATAAATAACTACCTCACATCACACCACTATCATTGAGAAACATCTTCAGGGCTCTGGCTTTGGTCTGAAGTGGAAAGTCAGTCTCAAAATCAGCATGAATGCCTTCACGATGGTGCTATGCTGTCGATGCAACAAATAATTTGACAGCCTTTTTTTTGTGAGGGAATGCCCATTTTACACTGTCCGCTCTCTCTCCCTACATAGCCCATTATTAAAATCATTTTAATAGAATTTAATAGGTTGATGTAAAAGCAAAGCTGACAGATGAGTGTAGTGTCGGCTTTGCAGGCACCTGGGTGTGACACTAATGAAAAATGCTAATCGAGAGCAGCTCACAGAGATTATGTGATGGTTTCTTGGGTGGGGATCACTTACAAAGTGGTAGGGTGAGGTGGTGGGGGGGGTAATAGATTTTGTCTTCATGAAGTACTCCCTTTACTCTTTTAAAGCAATTGTGTTTTCTTAAATCATGAACTGCAATTGTGTAGCTTTTATAGGGAGGCTTAAAGTCAGGAATCCTAAAAAGCTTTGGCACCCTCTGCTGTTAGGCGTGTTCCCGAGATGGCTGTTGCTTACACACAAAGACACACCCGCCCATTGAGACAGGAAGAAGATAGAAAAAGTAACTCTTCTGTGATTTTTTACAGGAAATTATTGTGTCTGGTATGCTCACCTCAAAGGAGTTTGGTGCATGTCTATATTTGGTCAAACTTGTTTCGTCATTTGACTCATTTACATATTAATCGCTGACAAAACCTATTGTTTTGCATGGGCAATGTTATTGAAGAGTCAAACTGTAATATCTGACTGATTTTTTTGTACAGGGGAACCTTAAATGTTAGATAGATAAAAAACAACAATTTTAATGAATTAATTGGTCGAACGTTCGCCACTAATCGGAAAAACAATGCTTTAAATTTCAGTTTAGCCTTTTTTATGTTTATATATAAAGAGGTTAACCTTGATCATCAATATTAATTGACGTGTGTAAGACTGAAAATTTCAATTTAGAGGGACATTAATGAAAACCCCTTGACTTCATGTATTGTGCTTTTTAACTTCTGCAGTCACATATGGGTGAAAAGTAAACTGTCTGTACAAACAAAAAACATTGACAGAACCGCTGACTCGATTTCACATGACAGGCTACATGACTACTCATAATTATTGCTTGTGCGTTCTGTGCAAACTTCAAATTAACACAAAAGACAATTTATCAAAATCTATTGCATGGTTTTCTTCTCGTTTTTCTCAGTTTGGGGTTGGAATCTTGGTTCCAGCAGTCACATTTGGAGTTTCCATGTTCTCTTCAGGCTTGCATGTAACATTGTTACTCATTGGCCTCTCTATTCACCGCCCTCCAATTCTGACGCTTCACAAGTAAAAACAAAAGCACACAAAGTCAAAGAAAAAGCTGGGCAACAATGATCTAATTGACCCTTAGATGAAGACAGGTGCTTTGTGTCTTGTGTGTTAAGATGGATGAAGGCTTTACCAACTGAATTGTTTTCATGCAACATTCAAATGAGGCTGCTAGCAAAATTCAGTGTTGCCATTCCGCAGGCATTCAGCTTTACTTACAGGCACCCGTTCTATTGCGTTGCTACAAATTAGCATGTTTGTTATTCAGTCCAAGTCGCTGGTGGTATATTGATATACTTAATATGTGTATTCTGGCTGGTGACCAGTTCAAGGTTTTGTGGTGTTCGACCCTCATCAGGATAAGTGGTGTTGAAAATGAGTGGATGTTATTTAGTGCTACTTGGGGATATTAAACATGAACCCAGACAAGCATTAATTGGTGACACAAGATCTTTTGCTGATGTTTCCAGCTGTGAGACCAAGCCAGGCTTCAGTGTGGCGACCTCATCATCCATTCATTTCTAAAATCTCATCTGACTAGCCCAACAGTAGCTAGCGCCTGGCCATCATTTATCATCCTCCCAGCAGATTGGCTCGTCTTGTAACACACAGGAGACCGATGGGTCATTCTCAAGCCAGAGACCTGTCTGGAGTTGCGCCGTGACGAGTTGTCTGCATCAGTGCAGGGCTCAAAGATGAAGCAAGGGAGGGGAAGGTGCTGGGATGGTCATCAAAGACAGAAGCGGAGGTGGGGGAGTTTTCATTTATCATGCAGACGTGAACGCTTCAGACAGCTCCAAAACTGTATTAACACACCTGCTCAGGCGTCAAGAGGGAATAATAGGACCTTTTTGTGCAGTTTTTCACCACCTCCCTCCGAGATGTGCACTGAAGATTACCCCATTAATATCGCCCACTATTCGTTCGCAGAAATTGGGGGTGGTTGAGGGGTGGTAGGAAGGTCGAATTGAGAGCAAATCTGTGGGATAGCAAACGTGCCCTCCCCTGCAGTTGGGGATATCTTTTTTTTTTTGTAGCAACCAATCTAAAATGTGCATCACCAGAGATGTTTAGTGTTTTAAACCAAATCAGTACTACGTTGGCTGGCAGCAAACTGAATAGAAGTATTGGTGATGATATGCAATGTTTTTCTGGTTTTATTGTTGTAGCACTCTTCTTTTTTCTGCTCCTTTGTTTTGACTTTTTTTGCAATAGCAACTGGTGTCTATCAGCTTTTTGTCAACCATGGGCTGAGATTTGGATCTTCAATGATGGGTGCAATCCATCTCAATCTAGTTACATGTCTTGCTTGACAACAAAGACCACTGGGGAGATGCAGAGTGCAATGTCAGCACTCATTACTAAACTAATTCAATGCTGACAGATTTGTCACCATATACAGTAGGCCACTGTTCAGACACAAAGATTACTGCCGCATGCTTTTTGCTCTGTTCCTAATCTCATGATTTTAAGCAACTGTTTTCCACAACCCGTGTGTTGTGATGGCATTGTACTTCTTGAAATCCAGTTAAAGACATAATTATGCACATTAATTGTTGTGAGAAAAACAACGCTTTTAGTCAATGAGATCATGAAGAGACCCACGTGGTTCAAAAAAAATCAAATGACTCTGGCAACTCATTTTGATGACAAATTAAAAGTCTAATCACTTTCAGACATAAGCTTAAAATTGCCGTCTTTCAAGTTTACAGATCAAATAAAAATGTCTTGAAAGTGGAAGTTTAATGGAAATTAGCTCAGTTTTTCACTCTTGGTCTGCAAAAAGTGTCTCTGACGTGCCACGGCAGGTTGAAATCAATACTGCGAGGATTAATCGACTACACTGGAGCACAAACAATAGCGCAATGTTGATATGGTATAACTTTGTACAAAAAAAGAATTAATACTGGAGGCGTTCACGTTCTCCAAGGAAGCACGAGTAAATGAAATTAGCTGCTGTGAGGTAAATCTGTCAAAACTCACCACCCACTCAGAAATAGTGTGTTCACTCAGGAGCAAGTCGCAATAAATGGCAGCTGCAGGGATTTGCCTGGTGTAGAGTAATTGTGGATCGAGCCGCGTGGTTGTGATGAGAGAGGCACAAAGTTGACCGTGGCCATTCATGCTGTTGAAAGCAAATGTGATCAAGGGAGGCAGTTCTCCCACAAACCCGCTCAACGCAGATAGACAAGTCACATCAGACTGTAGTGATGAATATTACAAGAAACAGTACCGATGCAGCGAGGCAGTAGTGAAGGCAGTTTTCAGCCTGCCTCATTACAGTAGACAGGTTGATCCGGGCGACTGCTTCGCAAACAAGCTTGACTCAGAAGTGCTAATTGAGTGAATGATGTGGAGGATTTTGATCTCAAAGAAAAAGTAAATCGGACCCGTACGTGGCCCAGACCACCACCAAGGTTCGCCAAACTTTCAAGCATGAGATAAAATATGATTCAAAAAACAAATGTCATACAATACCATCGAAGTACAGAATATTACAATGGTATTTTACAGAAGTATAAACATGCAAACATGTCTCATTACTCAAAATACTTGTAACGAATGCTACATGCATTAGGGAAGATGTTCAACGTCTGACCCTCGGTGCGAGTATGTGCCCTCAAAAATGTGATAATGAATTACACAAGAAAGTACATGTATTTTAATGACAATAATGATAATCCCATAAAACAATGCAGTGATTTGAAATTATGACTATACTGCATTGGAAGGAAATTGATTGACGCGAAGGAAAGACCTTAACGAAATGTTTAACAAAAACAAACAGGTAAAACATTGCCTTTGAAAAAAAAATGTTTTCAGTTATAACATATTTGTTTGCCCACTATGTTAAATGGGGAGCTGCAGGATAAGGTCATCATAAAATAGGTCAACACACTAGTATTTGATTGTATTTTTCATTTTTATATTTTCTGTGTGTAACTAAAAACACGTCATTAGGTGTGATCAATTTTCAATCTTAGATGCTAGATACGAGATTCTGTCTTTCCACTGAATAGTGGACAGAGTATAAAAAATGTTGCACTGAGTGTCAAAGACATGACACATTGAGGAAATGGCCGCCCTGTACACAACAAAGTCAACACGGTTTTCTTAAATGACCCAGAAAATTTGAACGCTAATAGTAGCTTATTTTAGCTTAAACAGCATTCATCATCATCATCATTCTCACAAAACCCACAACGTGTTTTGCATCATTCTCTCCTTTATGCAAATGAGGAAATGAAGGCATCTGGCATTCAGCATGGTACTTTCCACAGCTACAATGTGATTGTCAAGAGCCTGCCCCTATGTGCAGTTTTCTTGGAGGTCATTCCGTTTCTTTTTCAAGTTAGGGATGGCACATTTCTAAATTCAAAAATTCACATTTGTACCGTGTACTGCATCTAACACTGTGATTTGATCATAATATAAACTGTTTTTGTCCAGATACTACTCTATGTGAGCTGCAACACAGAACACCCAGAGACCTTGACCTGTCTACCAAATTCACAATCATGCTGTCAGAGCACAGCTAATTTACTGACAAGACACTTAGAGCATGTGCACAAGAAGATACAGTATGGAGCTAGCACTTCCTACAAACTTTATTCCAGCCTAAAATAAGCCAAGCCAATGTGTAAACAAAAAATAAAAGATTAAGAAGCATATATCTATCGATCGATCCACTATATATATATATATATCAGAATCAGAATCAGAATCAGAATACCTTTATTCGTCCCGCAAGGGATGGGGTTTGGGTGGGAGTGAAAGGATAGAAAACAAGATATTCTAAGCATAACAAAATAAAAATACGTATACGTATATATATATATATATATATATATATATATATATATATATATATATATATATATATATATATATATATATATATATATATATAGGATAGATCGATCGATAGATAGATATATGCTTCTTAATCTTTTATTTTTTCTATGAATTTGGCCCCTTTTAAATTTCATTGGTTTGGGATAATGTCTTCCAAAAGGACATTATGCTATGTAGGTCTGGCATTGCCATGACAACCACACAATCATTTGACCTCTGTCCTCGGCCCTGATTTTAATTGTTTGCAAGTTCAATAGCTTCATTTCCTCATGTTCAGAAAAAATAAAGAGATATTCTCCTACTGTAGTCTATAATATCGATGTGTCAGCCTCAAGTTGTTTTCTTGCGTTGCTGGTTTTTATTAGCACGATATGGAGTTCCTGTGCACATTTTGATTTGCAATGAAATAAATAGACAATAATTCTTTTTAAGATGTGATGACAAGCTGCATCATAGAAATGTGTTCTCACCAGTTTATATTGGGTATTTATTGTTTTGATTTGTATTTGTCGTAAATATTCATTTCACTACCACAGCAAAGGGGGGTAACATTGGGAAGAGGTCAAGAAAGAGGAATGTATAAAAACAAGTTGTACGGTTTTCAGACAAAGAAATTGAGGACAGTCCTACCTTACACAAGAGAAGAAGACTGTGAGAAGTAGAACGATCTTCAGAAGTTACAAAAAGGAAGCAGACTCTCACTGAAAGCTTTAACGTGACTCTAGCATCACAATAATAAATACATTATATATGTAGTCTGTTTTAATCTCAGATTTTTTTAATACTTCTTGAACACACTTGACATTTTTTGTGCTTCTGTGACAAGAATGTAAAACGTGTTAGTCTGAATGTCATTTGAATCATCATTATTGCTGTCACTTATACCATGAATAGAGTGATGCTAACATAGTGTATTTCAGTGTATAAATGCTGCGAGAGTGAGAAGTTAAACTCCTCACTCTGATGTCTCACTCAGGTGCCCCATATCTCCAAGTGAAAATTAGTAACACAGTTCCGCTTGTCCTTTGACAGCAAATCGTGAGAAGTTTCTCATCAGTTAATATGGGTGATTACCAAAGAATTTTACTCGCCATTGTCTGCCACGGACGCTAATTATTTTATCATGGAAATTTTAATTAACTGTATCGCTAGGTTGTCCATTGAGCTATAAAAGCTGCAGCATAGTTAGCAGCGGACAAATATGTGAATCGTTTCTGATGAAGGAGCAGGTCCACACCGCTACAAAGAAATTGTGGCCCATACAGCCAAAGAATGAGCAAGCCGGATTTATGATGATAAAAAATGTCTCCGCGTGACATTCTGCAAAGTGTTCAGTGAAGCTTCAGGGGATGTCGATATAAAACCATCTGTATTATAGGACAGACTGTGGTTGCAGAAGTTAGCAATAAATGGTCAGCTATAGAATTTGATTTCTTCGCACGGCTCATAATTAATTCACCTATGCACCATTTCGTTGATGTTGTGTAATGTTAATCATATTTATTTTATAGCAATGGACCACATCTATGTTCGTAGTGAAGAGTGAAGATGGCGGAGAGTGATTAGCCATTCATGATTGATTTGGCATAAGATGGCGGTGTCAAAAGAAATATGAATTATTGCCACAGTTCCACAAGAATGTCACTTTTTTCAAAGCCACATCTTCATATTTACATTGCACAGTAAATTTGCAAGTCAATTGAAAGACAGATGATTGATGGAGGTGGGGGGTATTTTGTGATGGTGTCCACTAGGAATTGATAATTGCCAATGCGACCTTTGATTGACCTTTAATTGAAAAACCAACACCCTGTATCAATTGAAATGTAGTTTCTTTGAAGTCTGGTATGAGGAGCGGTCATGACATTAGCCGAGCGGCAAGCATGTCTGCCTCACAGTTCAAGGGGTTGAGGTTTTGAATCTCTGCATTGGCAATCTTCTGCTTTTGCAGGATTTTTTTAAGTACATATGCAACCTTTCCTTCCTTATTCCAAATTCACGATTTGCGAATCAAACATTCAAAATTGCTTTCGTGTAACTCTGCGTAGGTGTCCTGCAATTAACTGGGAACAAGCGCAGGTTCTATGGAAACAGATGGCTTGATGGATGGTTTTAGGACAGACATGGGCAAACCACGGCTGTTAGACTTTTTAATCCGGCCCGTCGAACTTGTCCAAATTGTCATAAAAACAGTGTCTGAAACTCATGACAAAAAGTTAGCGGACACCAGGGCAGACAATTCTGAAAAGTTGCCTGCCCCATATTCCAGGTATCCGCGAAATAGTATGTAAATGCCATTTCTTGCATATTCTTTGACACAAATATATTAACTGATAAGGGCTATTTTTCACATTTGAAAGACAGTTAATAAATTGGGTCGTTGTTTTCTTACTGTGCTATGAGGTTTGCACACACTACATTTAATGCTTTTGTATATCCGGCCCAAGCATTCCATCCAAATGCTCCTGGCCCGGCCCCTCTATCAAATTTTAGAATCCATTGTGGCCCGTGAGTTAAAAAGTTTGTCAACCCCTGCTTTAGGAGGCGCAACTTCCTTGCAATACCGTATTCTCCGGTGTATAAGGCGCACCTCAAAGCCTTCATTTTCTTCAAATGATGACTCCACTCCTTATACGCAGGTGTGCCTTATATGTGAAGTAAAATTGAGCCTCAACATGTCTCGCAACTACTGTCAGCAGCCATTTCCTCCCTGTAGAAGAAGTAGTGTGCAACCCTAGCCTTTACTGTAGGGCCTTATGATGTGGTGTGCCTTATATATGGAAAACTTTTATATTGTGTGTATGTTATACAGGTATTTGGACATTTTTTTTTTCAATCATTGAAGGTACGCCTTATAGTCCATTGCGCCTACTTGATGGAAACAATTTGAAAATACACCATTCATTGGGGGCGCGCCTTATACTCTGGTGCGCCTTATACACCGGAAAATGCTGAACTTTTAAGCCGATGTTTAACCACTGTGCCATTTTTTAGTATTCAAATCATAAGTGTTCCAATAATACTCAAAATATGAGCACCCTGATGTTTGTACAGTTTTCAAATTCAGCATTACAAAAGCATAAATGCTGCGCCACTTCCTGCACTTTGGAGAGCCTGTTTTTGATGTTTGATGCATTATCACTGTTTTTATGCTTGAAGGGCTTTCAAGATGTTTTCACTTTGGCGTCAGCTTCAGCTTTCCCAAGATAAAAATCAATTTGGTTTTGTTCTATTCAAATCAATATTCCATTTAGTGTTGTTTCTTTGGACCTAGTACATGGCAACAATTTTCAGTGTCAGTTGTAATGTAGTTTGCAAATGGCATGAAAATCTGTTTCAATGGGATATGATTTTCTACAATATCAGCATTCCTGAATAGTGCATTTTATTCAGTTTTTTTTCTAGTTTAAAAAAAAGTCTCAATCTACTTTCAGTGGTACTTTCTTTGCCACTAAGCAGCACGAACATTTTAAGTTAAGAAGGCTTGTCAATCTCATGTGGAGGCAGTAGCTCATGCAAAATGTGCATTGTTGGAACCACATTCAAAAGAAACGGATAAAGGCCTCAGGGATTCATACAGAGCAGCATTGTCTCCAAACACACACATACACACACACACACACACGCATGCGCACACACAACAGAGAAGGAACACTGCAAGGAAAGGAGAAAAAAACACCTTGATTCAAAATTCCGTACTCTACCAGGCATGGAGAAAGGCAAATATAAATGTGAGTGGAATGTAAAGCAGAACATTTGGGGTCACACACTGACGTATGCTTAGATATTTCTTCCTGAAAGATAAATCAAACAAAGATGATATAACAAATAAAGCTCACAAATATGTTTGATATGATATACAGTATATGTATTTATATAAATATTTATAAGAAAATGTTTGTATGAATATATACTGCAACTGGTAGTTTTTTTAAAACATTGTACAGAACGATTCGGAGAGACATTGGGGGTTTTGTCACAGAGAAAATTTGGCAAGATGGATGGCGATGAGGCACACAGACCGTTGACGTGAGTCTACAGTCCAATCGGCAATCAATATAGAGCAATAAAAAGCCACAAAAAAATACAGGAAACATCAAAGCCATGAAAGGTGAACCGTGTTACGGCGAGAGATTACTGGAATAAACAATACGTTGCAGCACGTTGGTTGACTGGTCAACACGTCCGCTTCACAAATATACAAGGTTGGATTCTGGCTCCTTCCCTCCTGTACTTGTATAGGTTTTCTCCGGGTGACACAGATTGATTTTCTTTTACATTTAACAAGCATTTCCCTTCCCGTCACTTGAGGTTTTTCCGATTACCATACAAGACAAAGTGCAAGAACCGCCCTGAGTGCTCAGCCTAATATCAACCGCAACACCCTGGAATGTCTGCTACCGTTTTAATTAAATAAAATCGTGAAATGTCAAAACAGTACTTGAAAGGAAAGTGTACTGATTTTAATTTAATAGACTGGAACATCATGTAATGATTGCATTGAACCACATAGGACACCAAACCTGATAGTGACGCACAGTCAAGGGAGAAAAAGAGCATTAACATAAGCAGGAATCCATAATGCAAATGTTCAGTGAGCATGCTGACTGTGTCAAACTGATAATATAATAAGTGGAAATGCACAACTCTAAGTCTAGACACCCTCAAAAATGTGACACTGGAAAGCAAAACACAGTCTATAGGATGATGGCTGTTCTGCTAACAAACATCAATCAAACATGTTTGAGATAGACTGCCTGAAGATGAATGAATGAATATAAATAACAATGTCCCCCTCGTGTTGCTATTAATTTCCCTCCTTGCGTGACGTGGAGCACCATACCCTAATTTGTTCGGGTTTTGGTGTTTATTGCGGTGTGAGGGTGCCTATCAAGCGCTGGTCAGACCTCTGGAAATGTTTTTTTTTTTTTCCTTCCACGAGCGGGCAGCATTTGCCTTTTTTACAGCTGCCCCCATTTGCACCTCATATTATTCCAAACACTTATAACTCTTTTTCTCATGAAAGAAGAAAGTCTAAGGTTTCTTATGCTGCATTGAATGTTTATATCGTCCTAAAACTCAAACTTCTGTGGGTCTTGGAATTTGAGTGAAAATGACAAAAACCCTGGCACTAGAGAGACGCTTTTGTGCACGTCTGACAGTGAATTAGCTAATATTTTGTTTGTAGAAAATGAATTAAGTAGTAAAATCCAGCCATTGTTTTCCATCTAGGTTGGCGGCAACTTTTGCACTTGGTGTGACCTGAAGATGACACAGGGTTAAGGTGACTAGCAATAAGAGCTCGGCTTCAGAAAACAGGCAGTGTCATGTATAAGTGCGCGTTACTTATCGAGAAATTGCCACAAAAGACATGATAAAATCAGCCGCAATGCAACCAAACAAGAACATAATTTATCCTGATCAGACATTTATGGATGCAAGTGGAACTTACCAAAAGACAAACACAGCAAGTAATGTCTTCACAATGGCAGTGTGTACAAAAATAAAACCTACTGTTCAGGAAGGCTTTTTTCCCCCCTGGAACGCGCGTTTCTCCTTGCACAATAAGTCACCCAGCTGAGATTCCAACAGAGAGGAGGTCATTATCATCGCACACAGCCGCAGACGTACGCAACATATGGACTACCTGGTGCTGTAAACCTGAATACATTTGGCTGGTATCTGGAGAATTTAGCCTCGATGATTGAACGTGTGTGTATGTGCATAAATGTTACAAGCTGGCACAGAGCAGGCTCATATTTTTTCCATGAGAATGAAGCATCATATATTCTTCAAGCCACCATACCACCAGGAGTAGTAAGGGATGGTTTTCTAACGATACATGTGAGATTTATTTGTGTGAAGAATGCAATGAAATGGTCTTTGTGTTCAACGACCTTGTTGATCTGCTTGCTCAAAGTATATACATGATACAGGTGTGCAGCATGTGTGCAGAATTGTGCAAGCATGGCCGTACACATAAAAAACAGGACCGAGTGATAATGGGGCTGTTTTTTTCTACGGGGTCATGAATAATTCAGAAAGCACATACTCGGACGGAACCTTAAGTTGACGGAATAATATGACAGATACCACAACTGCTTTTATATAAGAAGTTTTGCCGATTCTACAATGAGACTTTGATGCGTGTGTGATTGCAGGCTCGATGGCTCTTATCTATACTTGTCTTTTTATATATATATTTTTTTATTTATATATTTTTTTTACCTAATTTAACTTCAGAGAGTTGGCGAAATATACATGTTTTAGTTATTTTGTGTCACAGGGAAAAACACTATTCATCAAGGTATTGTATCTTCGTTCATATGAATTGACAAATTGCATCCTTGCTTCATGCAAAACACTTTTTAAATTCATATTTTATGGATTGTAATGAAGAGGTAGCCGTCAATATTTTGTCAATCGTGGGTGTGTGAAAACCCTCAAAATTTGAGAGTTCAAAAGCAAACTGTGTTATTTATTTATTTATTTATTTATTTATTTATTTATTTATTTGTTTATTTGTTTTGCAGCAAATTTTGATTCATTCACCACGATAATATTGTTTAGAAATCAAAAAAAAAAACTTTCATCTGAAGAAGATGCTTTTAAAAAACATTCATTTCATTAAATACTGTTGAACTATTTTTTTCTTTGAATGACATTTATAAAAGTCTTGGCACTGAGCGCTCACAAAGTCCTCTTTTTGAGGATTTTGTGAAAGCATCAATGAAGAGATTTTTGTTTTTGTGAATGTTATTTATCTTTTGTGATGACTGCAAAAATGCTGGAACAAGATCAACATAGGTAATTTTTATTATGATTTCTTCTTATTTTTTGTAAGGGATTTTTTTCATATGCAGAAATGTACACACTTCAAAAAAGTTGAATGCAATAAACATTTCCATGATAACATTTTAAGTTTAAATATTCGAAGCTTTACTGTGATGACAACTGTTCCCCTCATTTCACAATATGGAAACATGGATTTAAAGAAATAATTGCTTCTTTTACTGACTCCCAACTCAAAAATAGGAATAAAACAATTTCGCAAATCGTTTGGGAGCAGACAACTATGTGGACTTTAGTGTTAATGGTCTTAAAGGACAACCGACACCATTTTTTTGTTTCCTAACTGACATCAGAAAAACATTTTATAGCATCGAAAATACCCAAAACACGCAGGCTGATGTTTTCAGTCAAAGTATTGCGTCACCATTTTTTAACCACACAATGCATATTACTACCAGTCACAGTTCATCCTTTAATCCTCACCGACTTGACGTTTCAAATGACAGCATTTCAACTCGTTTCATGACAGTTTGAATCCATTTCAATTTTTTTCCAATTCAGAGACACTCAACTGAACGTTACACTTATCAAATTTAAACCAAACATCAAGTAAAATTTTAAAGGAACCTAGGCAGATATCAAGGATGATTGACCAGGTCTCTTTTGAGAGAACATTTTACACTGAAACTTCATCGAAAATATATAAACAAATAGTCCCTTCATGCAGCATCTGTTCTGAAGGAGGATATTCAACCATAGCCTGTAAAAAGCGCGCCAAGCTAATGAGAGTTAACTGTGCACAGCAAAAATGATTAGAGCAGCTTACACACCATCCCAAAATAAAATCAAATTGAGTAACGATTGTTTCGGTCTTCAAAAGCCTTATCTCACACCTTACTTTGTATATATGCAAATATTTCCAAATGTATGCAAATGAACTCAGCTTGAACAAGTGCGAGGCTCATGCCCAATAATTTCTCATTCATTAATGGTTTTTATATGTATGAAGACTGTAGACCCACAAAGACGGCACCGGTGCGGCGCGCGCAACTATTATAAAGGACCCGGCAATGGAGACAATAAGTGCTTCTGCCTCCTGTACAAATGGAAAGAATTGTGAACAGCATGTTTTTCACGTGACTCTAACCCCCCATCTCCTGTCCATTCTCCCCGTGAATTATGGCGATAGGCAGTGAAGCCGTAGCACACCTTTTGATGCTGCACGAGTGAGCCTCTAATAGTGGATTTAGCTGACTGTTGATTTTGGAATGAAAGAGAGTTCAAGTTGTTGTCAAGTATCTATTTTATTTGTCCCCACGGGCTAATGCGCTGATACACACATCATGTCTAAGAATAAAGAGACTCACAAAACCATCCGAAAATTGAACATGAGGCACAGCCGTTTTTTTATTTATGGGCTTAAAATTAGGCTTTTTTTAGCTCAGCGACAACTTCTGCAAACTTTTTGGGTCACGCACTTGGCTGCTCTTTTGTCATGAGGTAGAAGGGGTTACAAGTAATGCTCAGAATGCTCTTTCTTTGACAACTTGAGGTAGAGCTGCCCCTCTGTTCCCTTCCGTCGCAAAGAGTCAGCAACAACACACTCAAAACATGTTTCCAAAAAATAGTCACATTGGGATAAGTAGGTCAGCATGGAGATTTCCCAAGAGTGAACCTACTCAAATGATATTCACGAAACATCGTAGAAAGATGGCAAATAAAATCCCTGCATTTACCCATTAATTTCAAATGCAAAATTGTTGCTTTTCTTATCACGATTTGTTCACAGTGGAATCGTTCCTCGGCCAACATCACCGCCGCAATCATGCAAACACGATGCAAACTACACATTTCCACGGTTTACTCCTTCATCATCTATTTTCTTACCTCACTCTCCATTAATTAACATCACAATGACCCGCTAACGAGGGTGTGAAAAGACAATTAACTATACTATCTTTGCACAGTATAGTGATGTTACTTTGTAAGCGCACAGGCATGCCACTCCTAGGCCTTCAGTAGTGCTACGTCTGAATCAGCTGCGAGTGTTGTGTGATATTACTACACATCCACTAGAGTGTGCCGTTAGCCAGGAAATAAGTTGTGACTTTAGGAAACGAGAAATACTGACATTAAACTGAATCTTGACTATGAAAGTGTGCATTCATGATAACCTCATAAAGTTGAAATATTATTTGCTATTTTTGCTACTGCGGAGCTGTCCAACCTTAATACGAATTTCTCCACTGCGAGACTGATAAAGGCAAATCCAATCCAATAATGTCCATCTATTCTTGAAAGGTCAGTCTTTAAAATGGCTTTAACAGTATATCTACAACTAAATCTATTTCCTCTTCTCCTTCAGCCATTGTGGTTTGAAAAAAACACGATTAAATCAACAGAACAATATCTTTGCTGATGCAAGTCGCTACAGATGCAGTGTGCTAGCCCAAGCCATTATGCTCTTCACTAGCGGCTAGTGCAGGGGTGGGCAAACTTTTTGACTCGCGGGCCGCATTGGGTTCTAAAATTTAACAGAGGGGCCGGGCCAGGAGCATTTGGAGGGAGTGTTTGGGCCGGAAATACTCTGAACAAGTTATGTCCATAATTTATAAAATCACTTCAAATGACTTCGACTGAGCGTATTTTACAAAGATTCCACAGCATATAGCTATAGTTTACGTTTTAAGACTTGCGCTGAATATTCATGAAGTCTTGTTTTCGAGTTGATGACGATCCCCCATGTGACGTCACGTTTGGACCGCCCCTGACCGAGAAAGCGACATACAATGCATTTTGGGTACTTTGTTTGGTCTGAAAACTTCGTGCTGATCCGTGTTGATGGTGAAATTAGAAAGAAAACACATAAATAACGCGACGGTGAATCGTTGTGTTGCACCAAGACAACTATTTGATATTCGCTGACACAAATTCCCAGCTGACAAATCAAAAAAAAAAACTTTCATCTGAAGAAGATGCTTTTAAAAAACATTCATTTCATTAAATACTGTTGAACTATTTTTTTCTTTGAATGACATTTATAAAAGTCTTGGCACTGAGCGCTCACAAAGTCCTCTTTTTGAGGATTTTGTGAAAGCATCAATGAAGAGATTTTTGTTTTTGTGAATGTTATTTATCTTTTGTGATGACTGCAAAAATGCTGGAACAAGATCAACATAGGTAATTTTTATTATGATTTCTTCTTATTTTTTGTAAGGGATTTTTTTCATATGCAGAAATGTACACACTTCAAAAAAGTTGAATGCAATAAACATTTCCATGATAACATTTTAAGTTTAAATATTCGAAGCTTTACTGTGATGACAACTGTTCCCCTCATTTCACAATATGGAAACATGGATTTAAAGAAATAATTGCTTCTTTTACTGACTCCCAACTCAAAAATAGGAATAAAACAATTTCGCAAATCGTTTGGGAGCAGACAACTATGTGGACTTTAGTGTTAATGGTCTTAAAGGACAACCGACACCATTTTTTTGTTTCCTAACTGACATCAGAAAAACATTTTATAGCATCGAAAATACCCAAAACACGCAGGCTGATGTTTTCAGTCAAAGTATTGCGTCACCATTTTTTAACCACACAATGCATATTACTACCAGTCACAGTTCATCCTTTAATCCTCACCGACTTGACGTTTCAAATGACAGCATTTCAACTCGTTTCATGACAGTTTGAATCCATTTCAATTTTTTTCCAATTCAGAGACACTCCACTGAACGTTACACTTATCAAATTTAAACCAAACATCAAGTAAAATTTTAAAGGAACCTAGGCAGATATCAAGGATGATTGACCAGGTCTCTTTTGAGAGAACATTTTACACTGAAACTTCATCGAAAATATATAAACAAATAGTCCCTTCATGCAGCATCTGTTCTGAAGGAGGATATTCAACCATAGCCTGTAAAAAGCGCGCCAAGCTAATGAGAGTTAACTGTGCACAGCAAAAATGATTAGAGCAGCTTACACACCATCCCAAAATAAAATCAAATTGAGTAACGATTGTTTCGGTCTTCAAAAGCCTTATCTCACACCTTACTTTGTATATATGCAAATATTTCCAAATGTATGCAAATGAACTCAGCTTGAACAAGTGCGAGGCTCATGCCCAATAATTTCTCATTCATTAATGGTTTTTATATGTATGAAGACTGTAGACCCACAAAGACGGCACCGGTGCGGCGCACGCAACTATTATAAAGGACCCGGCAATGGAGACAATAAGTGCTTCTGCCTCCTGTACAAATGGAAAGAATTGTGAACAGCATGTTTTTCACGTGACTCTAACCCCCCATCTCCTGTCCATTCTCCCCGTGAATTATGGCGATAGGCAGTGAAGCCGTAGCACACCTTTTGATGCTGCACGAGTGAGCCTCTAATAGTGGATTTAGCTGACTGTTGATTTTGGAATGAAAGAGAGTTCAAGTTGTTGTCAAGTTTCTATTTTATTTGTCCCCACGGGCTAATGCGCTGATACACACATCATGTCTAAGAATAAAGAGACTCACAAAACCATCCGAAAATTGAACATGAGGCACAGCCGTTTTTTTATTTATGGGCTTAAAATTAGGCTTTTTTTAGCTCAGCGACAACTTCTGCAAACTTTTTGGGTCACGCACTTGGCTGCTCTTTTGTCATGAGGTAGAAGGGGTTACAAGTAATGCTCAGAATGCTCTTTCTTTGACAACTTGAGGTAGAGCTGCCCCTCTGTTCCCTTCCGTCGCAAAGAGTCAGCAACAACACACTCAAAACATGTTTCCAAAAAATAGTCACATTGGGATAAGTAGGTCAGCATGGAGATTTCCCAAGAGTGAACCTACTCAAATGATATTCACGAAACATCGTAGAAAGATGGCAAATAAAATCCCTGCATTTACCCATTAATTTCAAATGCAAAATTGTTGCTTTTCTTATCACGATTTGTTCACAGTGGAATCGTTCCTCGGCCAACATCACCGCCGCAATCATGCAAACACGATGCAAACTACACATTTCCACGGTTTACTCCTTCATCATCTATTTTCTTACCTCACTCTCCATTAATTAACATCACAATGACCCGCTAACGAGGGTGTGAAAAGACAATTAACTATACTATCTTTGCACAGTATAGTGATGTTACTTTGGAAGCGCACAGGCATGCCACTCCTAGGCCTTCAGTAGTGCTACGTCTGAATCAGCTGCGAGTGTGGTGTGATATTACTACACATCCACTAGAGTGTGCCGTTAGCCAGGAAATAAGTTGTGACTTTAGGAAACGAGAAATACTGACATTAAACTGAATCTTGACTATGAAAGTGTGCATTCATGATAACCTCATAAAGTTGAAATATTATTTGCTATTTTTGCTACTGCGGAGCTGTCCAACCTTAATACGAATTTCTCCACTGCGAGACTGATAAAGGCAAATCCAATCCAATAATGTCCATCTATTCTTGAAAGGTCAGTCTTTAAAATGGCTTTAACAGTATATCTACAACTAAATCTATTTCCTCTTCTCCTTCAGCCATTGTGGTTTGAAAAAAACACGATTAAATCAACAGAACAATATCTTTGCTGATGCAAGTCGCTACAGATGCAGTGTGCTAGCCCAAGCCATTATGCTCTTCACTAGCGGCTAGTGATACTATGATGCTCTAGTCGCTAGTGAACAGCCATTCATGTCACTAGCCAATCATAGTTTGCGAAAACTCTGACGTTGCTCGCGCCTTCGAGCAGGCCTTGGGTTGCCAACTTGATCTCTGATTGGTTAAAGCAACAGCTTCCTCGCCATTATATTATGCTCCAGAGCCTGCAGAACTGATTGTGAAGGCGTCCAGGTAGATTCCTGACCCTAGTCACAAATGATGAATGAAATGTGATTGGTGAAATGCTTAAAACTAAAACAAACATCTGGAAGCAACACAGCAGGGGAAAAACAATGATAGGAAATTGATAGACCATTTTGAATTATTTAATTAGAATTCATGGACAAAATATAATTCACATTAGTTTGCGATTCAGATATTATAAGGCCAGCAGAGAAGGCCTTGCAGACCCCGAAACCCCACCACTGGTCAATATACATTACGTTGACTGTGATTTTCCTATTTGATGGAGGTCTGTACTCTATTACGTCATTTAATTGTTATTCTTCAAGAAATCGTTTTTCCCCGCACCCCACCATCTACGTGATGTAGTGGGGCATTGCTCCACTTGCCCCTCAATGTAGACGGGCCAGTATCATCATCTTCATGTTACACCTCAGGAGACCTGGCAATCCAAACAATGCATTGTGTTGTTATTCCTCCAGCAAGGATTCAAGATGTGGATAAAAAAAAAACACTTTTGCACTGCGGCCATAAAACGTGGCAGGAAATCAGGTTGGATTCTAACCAGAACCACAGAATGCCCTGAGGGAAATTACCTAGGATGTGATAGCGATGAAATAAAATAATTTTATTATTATTTAATATATTTATGATAATAGACAACCACAATTTATAAAAACTTCTTCAACAATGTAACCTGCAAGTTAATGGAAGGGTTGTTGCTCTACCTGGTGGGGAAATTGGGAAATTGCTCTTTCATCAAACTTAGGACCCAAACAAAATGTTCACCATGGAAAAGCCATTTTGCCAATGGTCAATTCCTGTTTTAAACAAGATTCAAAACAAATTAACACAAATATTTTCTGTCTAAATGAGTAAATCCAGAAGATGTAGTCTGTATAGTTTGTCCCAGCGCAGTGCAATGGATGCATGAAAAAGTCAGTGGGAACGCAAAGAGCCTTCTGGAGGGATAAAACAGTCCAACGACACCATCAAACTTGCAGGTCCGAGTAACAGAGAGTTCAAATTTTATTTTGGAAATCACAGTTCCTCTCATCCACAGTTTGTCAAAGAAATGCAAAAAAAAAAAAAAAAAACAGCGCAATATTGCATCTTTGAATGATGCCGCATGCTGCAAATGTTGGCTAAGCATAAGTGAGAAGGGTCCGGTACAGGGGGGAACCCCTTTATATTGGAATTAAGTGTGTATGCGTGTGTGTGTGTGTGTGTGTGTGTGGGGGGGGGGGGGGGGGGTAGAAAAATGAAGTGAGGGATGAGGCGGACTAGGAGGAGGAGGAGAGAAAAAAGTGGGAGCTGGTGCCAGACGCAGTAAGAAGTGAATGTACGTGTACATGGGGCTGAGAGTGTGACGTGTTATTGCAGCCCGCTCCTGGAGCTTTGCAAGCAGCCAGCAAAGCGTCTTTTTTTGCGTCCTGACTGCCCCCCCTAAAACATCTCCCATCCACCCACTCTAGACGGATTTGTTCTCTCCTCTCTCCTTTCTCGGCGTGAAGAGAGGATGTGGCTTGACGACTTGCTTGGAAATGGAATAGAGATGCCAAATAAAACCGTGATGCTATTGTAAAAGAAAATGCTTTTCCCCCTCCACATTCCTCTTAGTCTCTGAAATTCTGTGACTGTCGCTTGGTTCTATTTGAGTTTGGATGGGAAAGCCCATGCGGATGACGAGGAGGAGGACCGTGGATACAAGCAGGGAAAGCGGAGTGTAACGCATTTTTTATTTGATTTGATTATTTTTTCCCACCCACTGAAGCATCTTGTTGCGCCGGACTCGTGTGCGTGTGTGTCAGTGTGCTTGTGTGCGTGCGTGCGCGTGTGTGCGAGTATGGATACACTCGAGGGCTACAGACTTGATTTATAAAGGATGTTGTCAAGTATGTTCGGAAAATAGCCATAGGTTTCGTGGTGTAAGGTAAGATTTTTTTTATTATTATTATTATCTGCATTGATATGTGTGGTTGGTGTCAGTTAAAGTTTTTTAATTTAAATAATCAAGACGATGATGATTGCACTGTGTGTGCGCTCTGCGTAGTCCTCACGAATGCACGTTAGATGAACAAATATGTTTATTTAAAGCGATGATCTGTCTCTTAAGGGGCAAACCCCGCTTCAAAGTGGCGCCGTTTCTCCATTCACATTGCTTCCAGAGAGATGATTGCTTTTTAGAAGCCTCGGCAATAAAACCAAGCGTGTCTCTCATGACGATCCATTCTCCTCTTCCGCTGGAATACTGATTCCCCCTTGACGCCCCTGCACATGAATCTTGCAAAAGGATGTGGATTCGCGTATGTTTACAGCTCATAACCTGCAACCCATTGCACGACAAATAAAGGGGATATGGGGGCACCCTTCAAATTGTTGGTGCGCGTCTACGTGCACGTGTGTGTGTGCGTGTGCGTGTGCGTGTGCGTGCGTGTGTGTGTGTGTGTGTGTGTGTGCGTGCGTGTGTGTGTGCGTGCGTGTGTGTGTAAAGAATGCGAGTCCACTTCCACAGTCGCATGGACGAGCATGCCCACCCTTGCGCGCGCACGAAGTCGCTCGCAGCTGCATTGCCCGCAGGATTAAAGCAATCAGGACTTGGCATTGCACCCCCTCCCCATCCGCGCCCTCGACACACAGACACAAATATACACGAACACACACGCGCCATCCACTTCTCGTCCACACGGCCCGTGCACGTCGCGCGTGCACTCTCAATCAAACACACGGACACAAAACAAACAAAAACGTATCCGAGAGGAACGTTCATACAAGTAACTTCTGTTGATGGAGTAAATTAGTCAACCCGCACTAAAACACACGATTCACGCAATGGAGGGACGGGGGCATTTGATGGCAAATCATGTTAAACTTGAATGTGATAATGATCGAGCTTTTTTCCTTTCATAGCACGGACGAGGTCTCAAGGTCTAAAAGTCTTAACCATGTCACCCCAACACACAAACATACACGCATGGTTGAAAAAAAATAAATTGTAGAATAACCACTAGGTGGCAATGTTTGCACAAAGTACAGTAGTGAAGCCTGGCAAGACGGTGCAAAAAGACATGCAGCTGCGATTGATGTGGTGGATTTTGTCTTGCCGTTTTCATGATGGGGGAGAAGAAAAAAAAACACCCGAATCCCGACTTCAACAATCATCCGTATTGCTCACTGTGTAATTGTCCTCATCTTTCCTTGCAGGCCAAATGACATAGGATGAAGGCTGTTCGAAACCTGTTGATTTATATATTTTCCACCTATCTTCTGGTTATGTTTGGATTAACTGGTGCCCAAGATTATTGGTGTTCCACTCTGGTCAAGGGGGTCATCTATGGATCCTACTCTGTGACTGAAATGTTCCCTAAGAACTACACAAACTGTACGTGGACACTGGAGAACCCAGACCCAACCAAATACAGCATCTACCTGAAACTATACAAACAAGACCTGAGCTGCTCTGAGTATTCTCTCCTGGCCTATCAGTTTGATCACTACTCCCACGAAAAGATTAATGCCTTGCTCAAGGTGAATGAGTCAATAGTGTACCTCTGCGATTCCAAGAATATCTATATATTTTTGCTCTACGACAAAAATTTTGTTCAGCTGCAGAGAGTTTTCCCTTCTGATTCAAACGGATTGACGCCACAGCAGCTGGAAGAAGAGGAGAAGTCCATTGTGGAGTTCCTGGTGTTGAATAAGGCCAGCCCCAGCCAGTTTGGGTGTCAAGTGCTTTGTACGTGGCTGGAAAACTGCCTGAAATTAGAGAAAGGCACGGTGGAAACGTGTGGCACCGTCTACACAAAATGCACGTGTCCCCAGCATTTAGGAGATGGAGAATCCGAGAGCATGCTCATGCTCAACAATGTGGTTTTACCACTCAACGCCCAAACGGAGGGCTGCTTGTCGCCCCAGCTCCACGCAGGCCAGGTCTGCAATCTGAGTTCCGAAGTGAAGCGGCCTCCTAAAGAAGGTGAGTATGCCGCCATGTCTTCCGTCTGTGCTCGCACGGTAATGGAGCACTGTTTATGTGGAGATCATTTAATGTGCACGCAGATCACTCCCTTCTTCTGCCCTTTCCCTACTGCATGTCTCAAGCGTGATGGCCCATGAAACAAAGAGCACACATCGAGTAGAGCTTTAATTAGATGGTTACTGCCCCACTAATTGGACCACCAAGTTTGGTGTTGGGTGTTAAAACATTACAGTGGAGCATCTGGAGCTGAAGAGCCAAAAATACCGGGGAAGAATTTGTTCCTTTAAATATTTCAGTTGTCAGACATCAACTATTTAATTCTGTCTGTGTGTAATTGGATTTTTCACAATCCTACGTGTAAAAAAACAACATGGAAGACCATCACACATGACATCAAACATGATGTTGCCATATCATGTTTGCTTTCTTCCCCAAAAATTTGTCCAACGGTTCAGCGAGACACTTATCTTATTTTAAAATCTTTCTGTTGATAGAGCAAAGACCGAAACAGTGAAGACTTGTCAATTGCTTTAAAGTCATTCACTACCATTCACAAATTTATTCGGGTTTGTTCAGGTTTTGTTTTTTTCTTCTTTGGTTTCCGATAAAACGCTGGCCATGGCCTCTGGCAATGTTGTTTTTGCACAAGGGGCAGCATTTCCCTATTTTCCATGTTAGTGCTTTGTTCCAGCTTCAGCTGTTGTTAAAGCACTATATAAACCAATATGTATATATGTCATTGTATTTTGGACAGCTGCCCTCATTTCAAGCTCATATAACTCCAGACCCATATAATTTAGGAAATAACTATTTTTCTGATGAAAGAAGAGAGTTGAAGGTTTCTTACGCTGCATTGAATGTTAATGTAGTCCTAAAACGTCTTGGAATTTGAGTGACAACGACAAAAACCCTGGCTTTGCAGTGGATACATTTGTGCACATGTCTGGCAGTGAATGAGTTAACCTTAGAGCGGAGTGAATCACATTTTTTAACTTCTTTTGCACTTGTGCGAACTACTGTTTAGACAGAGAAGTATTTATGTGACTGGGATAAATTCTGCACGTTATGGCGCAGTCTGGGCAGAGTTTGGTAATTTCGCAAGCATGTGCAATCTGGCAGTTTTGCAAGAGGCAGGGCTATAGCGAGGTTTGAGTGGCCACAATTGATTTGGTTCATGGCCAAGCAAAGATGCTCCTTTCATTCGTCTCCCCATCACCTATTGTTCTGCCTATGCACCATAGCTGTGACGCTCAGGTCGGTGTTTTAAAAAAAATATCATGCAACCATTCAAAGGTTTTGATGCTCATTGTTCAAATATTTATGTATGAAACACTTTGCGTTCGATCGGCTGTCTATTCTGTGCTGGTGCTAGGATGTGGTCAGCAGGCATGAGATTTGGATCAACTTTCTGATGCCAAATTGTAACCTGGCCAAGTGCATTTTCAAGATAGCCCTTCTGCTGCTCTGGGCCGCCCAGTTTGGTGCAGACCAGTCTGCCAAATTGGCAAACACGCACAATGAGCCTTGGGCTGATACAAAAAAAGAGGATTTGGCATTTGCACTACTGCGCAGATGCACATCGAGGAACACATAAACCTAAATATGAGCTCCGCCTTTTAAGTTTGGAATGTAAAATGGTCGTTCAATTGTACTTTTGATTTAAAAAACACACACACAAAAACAATCAAAACCAATACATTGGATTCCAATACATATGAATGGCTCTGCAGAGGTTCCAATTTTTTGTGGGTGCATGGTCAGGGCTGGGGGGTATGTTCTTGTCAAAGTTCAGGTTTTTGGCTATTTGGATTATTAATTTAGTGGACACAATGCAAAATTATTTGTTTAGCATCAACAATAATTCATTGTCTTCAGTAGAATCAAAATGATAAGGTTTGCGTGATTTTCCCATCGTGCTGCCATAGAGCATTGCGACATATTCCAACATTGGCTTTTCACAACAAATGATTCTGATAAGGTCGTGATAAACCCCGGAGCTTCACTGGGGCTTTGACACGAAGCTGATTGGGGTTGAACAGGTCGTGTTGCGTGAGACATTTGATGATGACTCATAAAGCAGTGGCCTTCATCTCCAAAGTCATCAATGGAACTTTTGATTTGTGGAGGAAATAACGAGGGAGCAAATGTTAAAGAACATCAGCATTCCTTTGTGGGAGTGAAGTAATGGTTGCAGTAATCACTCCCTGGAGATCACAGTGGAAAAAAGAATATGATTTTTTTTGCCGCAGTTTCAGCTGCTTGGTAGCTGCTGCTGCTGCTGCTGCTGCTACTGCACACTTCAACATCATTTAGTTTGCGCATCGGTTTTTAATAAGTAGACTGGTGGCCCCGTCATTGCCGTGGCAACCCTGGATCTCTACTTTAAGGCACATTTCCACCAGGTTGTACAATTCGGTTTGGTTTACCTCATTATGGTCTGAAAGCATAAACCCTAAGGGCGAATTCCGATGAGCGGCATAATGCCTCTGACCAATCAAAAGAGAGCATTGTGTCTTGCTCAATTGTTTGGGTACTCTGTCACTGCCTTTGATAGCCCTACGAAGGGTCCTGAGCAATAAATTTGGTACCCTCATGTATGAGAATACACATGACTGGGTTCACTTGAAACTCAAATCGACATTCTCTGTCAACATGACTTCGAATTGTTTTAATTCATCACAGCACGCCCACTGAAAAAAAAAACACTGGACACAGCTACATTTTCAGAGAGCAGACAAATAGCACAGTATTGCAAAATAGAAACAGATTATATAATGAAAGATAATGTATAGAAAGGAACAAGTTGTATAATGGGTAACTAGTCCAAAAGTTAGACACACACTATCGTACTTCGATGTTATGCTTTGAAATGTCCCTCCGTCACTCTCACACTCCATCTCCCCTGCATGACTCTAGCTGCTAGAGTCTAGCAGAAGAAAGGCTTCCCTAACCAACAAGAGCTCAATAGACATTGTACACACTTTCCAAGGTGTCTTAATAGCATGATTACTTTCCCATTTCACTCAGTTGGGAGCTGTAAGGCAAGCTAATTTGTAAAAGTAAATAAATCAATATAGCTGAAGTGTGATACATTGACCAAATGACATTTATGCGGCATGAGGGACAGCACAAGTGAGCGTTTTGTGTAGATGTGTGAAGCGAAGTATATGGATTCAAGACATATATTCAGAGAATGCACTTGTAAATCCATTTATTAGTGTTCTACGTAGAGGTTCCACCTGAACTATTTCGTTGACATTTTCAGAAAGAGAACCTTGAGTGCCACACAATTTCAAGTATTCTGACTGATCACACATAAACTACCAAATGAAAGATTACTTCTTACTTATTTCATCATCAAAAAGTCTCATTCTGCATTACATGTTTTAAATAACGATCAGTAAAACAGATTTAGTTCACCCAAATCACCCATCTTGTGCTTTGGATGGCAACTTTTGCAGTGAATCACAAATGTAAAACGTTCACATTTGGCAACATTTACAAATTATTTGCATGCTATTTAGTAATTGTAGTATTTTGCAGTGTGTGTGTGTGTGTGTGCCTGGCACGTCTCTGTGTGTGTGTATACTTGCACATCATGGTTTCTACTTTTCAATATCAATAATCTCATTCAGCTATTTTTGAATGATGACGCTCTTTTGTAGTAGACTTAGGACGACAAACACTCAATTGGTTAGAGTTGCTAGATGTTGGTGAACTTCAAAAAAAGGCAGGAGGGAGAAGCAGGGTGAATTTGGCAAATTCAATTTGCCAAATTGTATTAAAATAAAGATAGCAAGAACTAAATCTCAAACAACAAAGTCGTTGGAAAAAAAGTGTCAAAAGTAACAAACAAAATCCATGACCGAAACATGACTGGGGAAAAAAGCAGGACAAGAACCAAAAAACATGACAGCAACTACCCAACAATGACCCAACATCGAAATAGTCATTCTGGGAGCCCTTTTAAACTGACACGAATTGCAACGCCCAACAGGTGTGCGATTACATGCGGAGCTACCAACAGAACCATGACACACTTAAACTGCTTGTAACCTTTTCATTTCGATGGGGCCCTCTCTGTTTCAGGAGCTTACACATTGTTGCGACTCATGACAATCTCATTCATAATTTCACAATAGACTGAACATTGCCAGCTGTTCGACAAAATGTGTGTTTTTATTTATTTATTTATTTATTTATTTATTTATTTATTTATTCATGGATTGATTATCAAACCACAATTGGCCAAGACCTTTATCGGCCTTGATCCCCCCAAAAAATATCAAATCTATAAAATAAAATAAAACGAAACCATAAATGGCCAAATTTAACATCAACAGCATTCCTCTTATGCATTCCTATTAATGGCATGTCACCTCAATGGTGCCCGAAGAGTTGAAAGGTGCATATAAACGAAATGTATTATTATTATTATTATTATTATTATTATTATTATTATTATTATTATTATTATTATTATTATTATTATTAAATATTCAATCTTCACTGAAGGTGAAGAGAGCTCAAGGAAAAAAAAACATCCACAGCTCATCTCACGAAAAACTTCCATACCACAGCTGCTGAAAAGTCAATCCTTCACACCTATAGTACCTCCTCAGTCCCAAAATAAGGAAAGTAAAAACACATCGCAATTACACACATGTGCTTCAGATCATTTGTGACGATCGTAATTGTCACTCATCAATTCCCTTTACAACTGTTTTTCATTCAATTAAATACAGCTGTTTAGAGAGTCAAGAAGCAGTATCACTTTACCAGTCATCATTTAGCGCACCCTCTGATCAATTCACAATGATACAAAGCTTAGTGGGAGAGGGAATTCTCTTTTCCAGAATAACATTTGACATTTTTCAGCATGTTAATATCAGCTTAAGAGCACAGTTTACCCCCCTCCCACAACACCACCCCGACCCCAATGAAGATTTTCCACTAGCGTCTATTTATAGTGTTCGTTGATGGGAGGTTTGAATAAATCCGTTTTCATCTGGATAACGGGGGAGATCAACACACTGGGTTTTAAAAGAGCACTGTCTCCCCCATTGGCGTCATAGCGGCAGAGTCGGTGTTTCTGAGGAAGAATAAAGCATTACTAATAGTCAACAAGGGCCGTATTTAATGCAATCGCTCATCTTTGATCTTCCCAACGTCCAGTTGCGTAGGTGTCCGTTTGCAAAAGGCGGCCTGGAGGTTGTTCACGTGACACAGGCTGCCGCATTAGACCCACTCATGTTGCACATGCATACACAGCATGTGGACCCTTTAAAGGTTAAAGATTGTACATATTTGAGACTGACAGACAGACAAGAGACAGACCTCACACGATTCTGTGCCGTTTTGAAAAGCAAACCATCACAATGGGAACTCTAAACACAGCTACTGACTCACTTATGCTGCTTTATTTTTGTGGCTGTCACTGTTTCATGCACAAAAGTTGTAAAAGCGAGTGGCCCAGAGCAGCACCGACACTGTGATTTAATTCTCTTCCTTCTCTCTGATATTGTGTGTGTGTGTGTGTGTGTGTGTGTGTGTGTGTGTGTGTGTGTGTGTGTGTGTGTGTGTGTGTGTGTCTGTGTGCACGTATTAAGTCTGTCCTGAACACATGCAAAAGCATGTTGATCTGTCCCTGTGAACTAATATGTGTGCTTGTTAGTGTTGTGATGTCCCGATGTCATGTCCAGCCTGCTTTTAATAAATGTCACTTTTTACCAAGAGTGTGGTGCAGAGATTTTCATTTTCTTACAACCATTTTGTATGGAATCATACCCTAAAGCGTTGTTTTTCGCTCACAAAAAGGAAGCTGGTTGCACACAGCTATAAATTCACCCCCCGATTGTTTCTAATCATACACAGTGTTCCTTTTTCCACTGAATGCCACTAAATTCTCAAGAAAACAGGCACTCTTGACACATGCTTTGCGGATGCTGATGTTTACTGTCCATGTACATTATAAAAGCTTAAAACCCTTTAATTACCTTTGAACACTGTTGTAGCATTCACAACCTGCTCCGAGCTTCATGAGGTATCCCCTCATTTGGGTGCTCTCTGCAGACTCTTTTTTTCCCTTTGGCCATGGTCAGCTGTCTCATTATTTGCGGTTTTGCTGTCATTTGAGGATCGGGGTTGATGCGTCTCATTGCTTTGGGCTGGGAAGTATGTTCTTGTTTGTCATCCAGTGCACATCGTTAATGAAGCTTCAAATAGTCATAGTTGTGCTTGTGATATATCATTATGTGGCCTGGACTGTGCACATTTTATACAATAACATTTTGCTTGACATTTTTTAATGGAATTTGCTTAGCTTAATATTAAGAGTTCCATGTGAGAGGTTTTTAAGTATGTCAGAGTGACACTGCCTTTCCGCTTCAGGGTTATGGGTTCAAATCTTGTTTCAGCCAATTGAGTAGAGTTTGCAGGTTGTCCCTGCATACTCAAATAGATGACAATCTGTATGTTTCATTTGCTTGAAAACTCATGATGCTCCAAAGAATTGGGTTTATAAGTATGAAATATATTCAAATGAATATTTAATGAGTCTATAAAGGGGCCTCAAAATCTTGCATTAGAATCAGAATTAGGTTACAAACACAAATATGAGTCCTCATCCGCTTTCTATCTTGAGGAAGAATGACACAGCCCCTAAAGGCAATGTGCAATTTCCCTAAAATATGACATTGAATTCATGTCTAAATCTATAGTCTTCTTTGGCTGGAATGATAGCGGAATTAGCATTCCAGAGAAACAGCTCCGCATTTCTAAATGTGATCCTGTGCAGATTTCTGGTTGTACACTTGCATTTACTTCATTTGAACATTCTGCTTTGCGACTACGCAGAATATGGCATTGAGATTTTATCGGGGAACGAAACGTGGTGCAAGGCTCTCCAGTGCGTCGTCACCCGCTGCAGTCGTGAGTGCCGCCGCAGCTCAGCCCTGCTGCCTCACATAAAGCGGCCCTTTATTCACTTTGGATCTCAGTCAAGTCACTCAGTAGTCACACTGCATTATTCTCACCCCCATTGTTCCGTACACTTGGAGGCCATTTTAGTTCCAATTCAGTGAAGGAGAGACTTCAGCTAGACAGCCCTGAATCCATTCGGTTTATCCCATGCATGCATTGTTAAACTTAAGATATAGAATATATTGCTTTCTGTTACAATTGCTTTGAAAATTCCACTCAACGATAAAAACATTTCCCATGGTATGCCTTCATTGTGCATTTGTACTCGGCTTTTACAGCTTTGACCTCAGTATTCTTTCATCTCAACCTTTGCAGTCCATTCTGCTGAGATGGAAGGAAAGTTGTTAGCGACAGGCACGGTCACCTGAAGTAAGTCCAATTGACTAGCTCTGTGAAAACCAAGGTGACAGCGCACTACATCTTTTTGTGTGCAATAATTGGACAATCGTGACCAACACTGCTAGGTTGACATACAAAAGCTATAGTAGCCTAATGAAGAACAGTTTCTGGTATGTTTATCAATACAAAATTGGATGACAGAAATAGGTGATTAAAAAAATCAAAAACGGGAATAAAACGAAAATAAAAAGTTAATTCAATGCCATGCTAATGTATTCCATTATATCGCCATTGCTGTTTCAATGATGGGATCTGACTGGTGGATGACAATCAGCTGTGATAACCGTTGTTCAAATTTTGAGATTTGTGATCTCAGCCAGAAGGCTGTTTTTCAGCGGCGGCCCAACTGGGTGTCAGAGTGATAACTACCTGCTATCAGACTGTGTGCTGCCAACTGTCTCTGAGCAAATGAAAGCAGTGTTGTCATAGCGCAACTGCCAAAAAGATGGTGGTCAAAGTGTCAACACTGTTTAAGACAGCTTGAAGGAAATATACTCACTGGAAGACCTATGCGGCACAGTGATCGGCTGGTTAACACGTCTGCATCAGAATGCAAATGTTACGGATTCAAATCTGGGTTTAGACGTTCCAGTGCGGAGTTTGCATGTTTTACATGGGTTTTCTCCGTTTATACTGGTTTCCTCCCAAATTCCAAAAACATACATGGCATGAACACTCAAAATTGTCCCGAAGTGTGAGCACAAATGGTTGTAGTTTGCTGGCAACCAGTTCAGAGTGTTCCGCGCCTTCTGCCCAAAGACAGCTGGATAGGCCCCAGCACACTCATGACCCTCATAATGATACACTGTTTAAATAATGGATGGATGGATTATAACTCAAGATAGCCACATGCACAGCAAAATAGTTGCAACTCAAATGCTTTATTATAAAATAACACAGCAGCTATGTGCCCGAAATGTTCAACAGTTCTCAATTTCACTAATATTTTGCGACAAGACTGATTGTCAGATGTTTTTTTTATTCAAGCTGGGATAGCGCAAGGATTATTTTTCTTCCCAGGATTGAAGACAGGCCTTGAATAATACACAATGTGGCCGAGAAGATAACAATCAAAATTGCTCCCCTCCCACCTCTTAAAAAAACAACACCTGTCGCTCTGGTGTAGCGACATCCCTTGATACAAGTATTTATTTTCCTTCAAGGATGGAGAAATATACAAAGCATATCAGCCATTGGCTAATCTGTTTTCATGGAAATGACTGCAACTTACCTTTCCATTATTCATATAATTTACGTGTCTCCGCAGTTATATCGCCTATTATAATGTCATATTACATGAAGAATCAGACTAAAGTCAAAAATAATGAGCTCCATAAGATGGAGCAGCCACACGTGATGTCCTCGGGAGAGCCGCTTATGACTTTAAGACTCATTCCTCAAGCGCCTGAAACCGCATTATAGCCATTTTAGTCATGTGTCTACACTCGTTTGTAGCATTTTAATCAAGCAAAGGTCAACCGTCAACAATTGTATACTATGTTACACAATAATCTCAGAATATCTACTGATTTTTAGACCATTGGTTGAACAGTTGTGGTCTTCTGATCATGGTGAACGTTTTTGATATTGTTGTGTTGGTCTTATTGTTCATATCAGTATTTGTGCTGTCAGGTAATACAGACAAATGAATCAGTTGATTGTTTTTTGAACTACACTTTTAAAAGACAGCTTTAGGAGGTACCACTTTGGATTGAGACAATGGTGTTTGTCCAAGTGGCGTTGCTGTCGACTAGTTCCATTTGAGTCACCATAGTGCTTATCTGCTCAGTATGCATTTACATAATAATGAATTACTTACATACAGTATGTTAAATCCAGTGGCGGGCTGTGGATTTCATCACTACGCCTTCAGTAGTGCTATGTCAGAATCAATCCAGGCTGAAAAAAGTGTGGTGTGATTTACTACAAGTCCACTAGAGGGTACCATTAGCCAGGAAATAACTGACCGACCTTTATTGCGATTAAATCAACACAATATATTTGCTTATGCAGCTCACTACCGATACAGTGTGCAAGCTCTGGCCAGTATCCTATTGTCACAAGCGGCTTGTGATCAGAGCAGTTTTCGAGAACTATGATTGGCTAATTACCAGCCAATCATAGTTTGTGAAACCTCTGACGTTGACCAGCGCCTTCAAGAAGGCATTGGTATGCTCTTTGGATTGCCAACTTGAAATAGGTTAGAGAAATAGTTTTATCAACTGTTTTATGGACAGTTGTTTTTTATAAAACAAGGCCTGCAGAACTGATTGTGAAGGCATGCAGGGCCGCGGACCAATCCGTGGGTCATTTGGTACCGTACCGCGCAGAAAGAATAAATAATTTATATAGTTTCCGTTTTATTTATTATCTGAGTCCGAACTATGTTTTATTTTGAAAAATTAAAAATTATCAGATTACATCCGTCTATGACTTACTCTTGACGCCTGTCAAAACGCTTGTCTAGGTCACGTGATACATATCGCTAAAATTAGCCCACCAGGGATCCGCAACCCATTTTTCAACTAACCAGGCAAATCCAGCATGCATGTGCAAGAGGAAGAACAACTGCTGGAGTTTGCAAATGATGGCGGACTTAAAAGTATGTTTGAGACAACAACTGTGCTGTTTTTCTGGATTAAAGTGATGGCACAATCCCCCCGAGATTGCCACAACAGCACTGAAACTGTGTTGCTGTTTCCGACATCTTATTTGTGTGAAGCGAGGTTTACTGCAGTGACAGCAACCAAACCAAAACTACGCAGTATACTGGACATAAGGAAGACACTTTGGGTGTCATTGTCTGCCATTATCCCTAGATGGGACCCTCTCGTTGCAGAGAAACAAGCTCAGGGGTCCGAGGGGACTGATTCAGTTGTAGTGAGTTGTATTTTTCATGCGCTTTGTACTTGTTTTTGTGGTGTATCTTATTTTGAAGACACTTTTAAACATTACCATGGTGACCATAGAGCGTTAAGGAGCAGAGATATATGTTGTTGTTGGCACGATGTTACCAGGACTCTGCTAATAAAGTTGTATAAAAATACACAATTGATTCACATTTATTATAGTATTTAAAGGACAACCGACGTCTCAGGACAAGTTGTGTCCATAATTTGTAAAATCGCTTCAAATTACTTCTACTGAGTGTATTTTACAAAGATTCCACCGCATATAGCTATATTTTACGTTTTAAGACCCGCGTTGAATATTCCGGAAGTCTTGTTTTTGAGTTGGTGACGAGTCCTCACGTCACGTCACTGAAGGAACGCCCCTGACCGAGAAAGGACATACCTTGCATCACCTCAATGCATTTTGCGGTACTTTGTTTGGTCTGAAAACTTCGTGTTGATCCGTGTTGATGGCGAAATTAGAAGGAAAACACATAAATAACGCAATGGTGAATCGTTGTATGTTACACAGAGACAACAAAAAATCCAAGTTGAAAAATCAAAACATTTCCAATGAAGCTCTGGCGCCATCTTCTGCATTTTCTGTGACGCTACACATCAGTCTTGATCCCTCAAAATGACCAGGAAGACCTTCTATAATCCATTGCAAACATTTATACTTTCCTCTTCAGAACTATTTGAATCATATTCACAACTGAATGCGTAACAAGAAAGCATATTCTCTGAATCTGAAGCCATTGTTTTGATTCTCTAGCAAGGCAAGACGTATTGGCGTGACATCACGAACTGGGAGAGGGACTTTCTGAAAATGCCCAATTCGCAGCACAATTATTTTGCAGATTTTGGACACTCCAAGTCATTTTTATTAGTGTTTTGCATTTGACTAAAAATATCAGTCTGCGTATTTTGGGTATTTTAGATGCTATAAAATGTTTTCCTGGTTAGGAAACAAAAAATGGTGTCGGTTGTCCTTTAAAAGAAAGAAAAAAACAGTTTCCATGCCGGTCGTATCATTTTATTTTGTTGTATTTATGTGCCGGTCCGTGAAAATATTGTCTGACATTAAACCGGTCCGTGGCGCAAAAAAGGTTGGGGACCACTGTTTTATACGATATTAGTCCTTATTTGTACCCGGTGCCCTTTAGGTGAGGGTGGTCATGATATTTTATTACAATGTGTTTTGTGGATAAAAAATATAGATACATAAAAAATACCTATGCTAAATCATTGTTTTATCATACAATGTATTTGGTTTACAGCTTGCTTGGATGAATATATTCACTAGTTTTGACTTCTTTCTGAGCAGAAGTAATCTGATGCGAATTTGCCACAATCTGCGTCAAGAATTAAAACTGAAATTTAGTTGTACGGAAATGTGTATGTTAAGGTCATTATTAACGAAGCAGGAATCAAAAGTGAAAACAAAAAGATTCTTTATTTCTTATTTCTTTATTTGTTCAGCCATTTTTTGTGAATGGACTTTCTTCATTTTTTTGCCCCGTTGCAGTTTAACGTCCATCATTTAGATGTGGATATTTGTGATTCACGTACCGGCACATTCCCGTTCCCTAGTGTGCGTGTGGGGCGGGGGTCAACGATCATCATCTTTGTTGATGGCTGCAATATATTTCATGAAGCTGTGTTACACGAAAGCAAAATCATGTGTTGTGACTAATGGACAAGGACATTTCAGTGAAAAACAGACAAATGCTGTCAGCTGAAGCTCACTCAAAAGACCTTGTTTTCTTCTGCAGTGTTCCATCGTCACAATGCCATAAGGCCAAATTTCCATTTGTAATTGCACATCTTACTCCAACATCACAGTGTTCAGAGTCCATTTTGCAATTTATGAGTTGAAGATAAGTGGACTTCATGAATCAAAGGAAGCCGCCGTTGCTTCCCCTGACTACAAAAAGGGTTCTATATGAATACAAACAAAAATAATGAGTCTCTGTAAATGAAGAAGGCTGTCTTATCCTCTTATTATACAAATTGAATTTGTTTATTTTCCATCATGTGCAAAATTCACTGAAAGAAAATTTCGCAGCAGCCCACTCCACCACAATAGAGGGAACAGATTGACCATGTTTCAAATCCGGTCCACTGGAAGAAATAAGGAGTAAAGTGCAGGTTTGGTGTTTTCAAGTAGATGACAGAGCAACAGCAACAAATTAACAATTCAGCAATTGCAATAAAGGAAACTCATTTTGAATGGTACTTTTCATCTTTTGAACAACACATTCATAAATTTCACCAATACACGTTACAGCATGGAAAAGCTGTACGGCTTTGCCTTGCAGTTCTGCTAGGAGGCAGAGAAATGTCTTTCATGTGAATTAACGCTGCTGGATGTCATGAGGATTTGTTGTAAAATTTATTGAATGAAAAAAAAATCATATTCATACCTTTGCTCAGGAAGAATAATATGTTTTTTTTTGTCATGTGGGGCCGATGATGTTAATGCAAATGTTGCACTATTCGCAGCCTCTTAGTTGCTTGCTTTCAATTCAACCCAATTGGTTTAGGCCTGTCACTGGGTGGCTATTTCTGCCCACAGACAGTAAAGAGGAATTTGCATAAACACCCAACCACAAACGCTGGCAAATGAGCTGTCACTCAAAGAATATGTGGGGAAGTCGAAGAGAAATCCAATCCTTTCTCAAGGGGCTTCTGCAACCACGCTCACTGGCACCTCTTCAGTCGTGATGGTGTCTTAACATTATGGATGGCCATAAAATGTAGATGCTGCCTTCATGTACAGTATGTGGTGTGAAAACCACAACATATACAACGGTCTCTTGAAAATCACCCATTTGCATACAAAAAGTCAGCAAGATTAGATTCATTGTTTGTTCGTTTGTTTTTGCACTCACACAGAATCATTTATATAATAGTTGTCAAGCCACCCATCCATTGTCGGTGACTATTCAAATTCAATTTGAGCAAGGAATGGTCCATTCCCAGGAATGGTAAGCTGCCAATCACATGGCACAAATAGACAAAATACATTCATCCAGTCACGTTCACATCGATGGGCATGTTTTTTGGGGGGATATCTAAAAAAACACAAACATTAAGCCTGACTGAGAAAACTCAAACTTCGTAAAATAGGTCATTCACAGCTCGATTTTCCCCTTTATAATATTTTCTGTTTTGTTTTTTTACAGCATTGCATTATTCATTCATTAACTCCATGGGAAATTCATACCTTTCTCTTCCAATGTATGAATAATTTACTTATTATACATTTTCTACAAAATAATGGTCTAGCTCATAAACCATACGCTGACACAGCAGGCAGTATTACCAAGTGTACTCAGATCACGATCCAGGCAAGTAGGTGATCCAGGTTACAACATTTGTACAGGCTTCTTGATGTAGTATTTTTAATGAAGGCAATATGGAATAGAAGATTATTCGGCTTTATGGGAAACAAAGTCGTTCCATGGTGGACAAGTGACACTCAGATGACTTGTACAGTATGTATTAGCTGTAAACTTCATTTTATATTATTTCTGTCACTTTTGGATTGTGAATGGAAGCTACAAAGGCATTGTGCACAATACTCCTCTGTGAAATTCTGTTTGAAATGTTTTCTCTGTTTTAGTGTGGAATGTGGAGGGAGAGCAGACTGTGGAAGTGTTGATATCCAAAACCTAACTGACATAGAAACAAGGATCACATCAGGACCATCTGGTTGAACATAGTGTGTCTTTCAAAAATGACACTGTACTTCTTTTTCTTGATATATCTGCAACTGGCTACATCCTGCTACAAATGACAATATGGGCTCTCTTTCTTTTTCTAGTACTGAACTTGCTCTTTGTCAAACACTGGAGTTGATTGGCTTATTATAGTTTATCTTCTCCTATGCTTTCCAATTAGTGAGTAGCACGTTTTCCATGAGTTGTCATGGTATTTGTTCATCTCATTAAAAAAGTCTAGAGTGATAGGATTGTATGCACTCAACAGTGCTCCCATGTTGCATGTTTTTCCCATTAAAAACAAAGTCTACAGGAATTTCAGCTAATTGACTTTAGTGAAGTCACTAATTGGGTTAAAAGTATTCTCAGAGTGAAATCAGAGCCAATTGAAAAATTTCAGTTGAGTGCTAAAACATTTACCAAGTACTATTTCAGAAGTCTTTATGTAAACTTTTGTCCTTTGTGTGCGTGCGTGTGTGTGTGTGTGTGTGTGTGTGTGTGTGTGTGTGTGTGTGTGCGTGTGCGTGTGCGTGTGCGTGTGTGTGTGTGCGCGCGCGTGTGCATGCATCTGTGTGTGTGTGTGTGTGTGTGTGTGTGGCTTACCATTAATTATTTACAGTACTTTTCTTTTGATGCTCTTCTTTAAAATTTTAAAACTCTGCTCACAGAAAACAACCCGAATGAAAACAGCTACACAACCAAATGGAAATTGAATTTTTGAACTCAAATTCTATTTTACACAAGCCCTTAATTCTTTTAATGATTGAAAAACATCCCTTTCAGACGGTAGAAATTAAAACACTCAATTCATAATTCAACATGCGTAGGAAATAAATAGTACCCACATATCAACATAATCTAGAACCTTCTGTAATATTGTATGTCATATTTTATATCATATTATATGATACATATCATTAAAAAGTTTTATTCATCTTCCATTCGTGTTGATTTAATATTTTTTTAGATGTATATATTTTTTATACAGTGAGGAACTGGACACAATCAAGGTAAAATGTGATTTTCCATACATTATAACCCCCCCCCCCTTGTTTAATCCTTTTTTTGTTGTTGGTTTTTTTTTTTCAGTCCGAGTGAATATGCATGAAGGCCGTTAGGTAAAGTTGTCACATGGCTTCTTTTTTTGTTTTTCTGCATCAGTCATCTTCACCCAGATTTGCTTTGAAGCATGACGAGAATGCTGATGCTGCTTTTCACCATATGTCAATCATCACTGACTGAGACGGATGACATTTGCTGGCGCTAACTGGCCGTATGCTCGTGTGGACTTTGTGCTGATTCAGCTCGTTTCATGAGAGGGCTAATCAATCACAGGTTATGTATAAAACTGAAATTGTATATTAAAAAATGTGAAATAAAAACAGACATGTAAATAAGATGAAAAAAGTTCAAACTGTTCTGCACAAAGAGTGTGATGATGACCGTAGAACCACAAATGGGGCTTAGTTGCAGTTGAACAACTAAGATATAATGGTAGCAATAAAGGTGATACACATGTCATCGCTGTGACTGAATAGGACAGCAAAAGCTAATATAAGTCAACAATAACGATAAAAGAACAGGATATGTGTGTGCGTTTATCTTTATTCGAGGCATCTTGCTTCATTCCTCTCGACAGACAATGTTTGTCAATGCGCCATTAAAGTTAATGGTGAGTGCAAATTTAAATGATTGTCAGTGGTACTTTTTTATGCTTGGGTAAATTGGTGTTAAAAGGGGACTTGAAATCGTTATTTGAAATTGTTATTTGAAATCAACATTTTGTTATGAAACTTCAGCAATGCAGAGGTCTATATCGCTTTCAAACAGCACATTTGTCAAGTGTTTGAAGATAATATACACAATTTTGTTGTATTGTGCATGTGAAGTACGCACTCATATGCACAAAGCAACAAAAATGAAGTTACTAAAAATAGATAAGACTATAAAGTAGCAATTAACTTGTATACTTCCATACAACCCGTGCATTTGCACAACTGTTGCATTATAACATGACAAAAAAGACCAATATCTTCTCTGCTTTTATTAGAATTTGGAATTTACTGTAGAAACTGTAAAAAGAAACCCAAACTGAAATACAATCGCATATTTGCAAGGCTGCAGAATGTAATTGATTGAATCCGATAGTTTGGTTTGCACACAAGGGAGCTATATTGGTGATTGCGTTTAAAAGACAGTATTCAAGCCTGACTATAAACAGTGAAATGTAAAATGTGTGTTCCGCAGGATGCCTCTTTAAATCTGTTTTCAGTCTCTCCATCACTAAAAATCAATCTCAAACACCGCTGTCACATTTGGCGCATTCTAAACTGCCGATACTGCGGCGGCCTTTAAACTCGTTTGTCAGAGTTCTGCTCCACAATTACATACAGCGATTGCATGCAAAGAGACAATTTAGCATCTATCCACAGCAAGCCTGCAGCATGCTGCTTCACTGAACATGACTACACACTGCTGAGACATGACTGCAGCAACCAATCGAGATGGTGGCTTAACAATTCCTCAATGTACAATTTGCAATCGATCAGTCGTATTAAAACTGAGTGGACAATCAATGCTGAAATTGGATTGAATGCACAATATGGTTTTCAGCTGACTGGATATTATGTGGTTTTCTGTTTACCGGGTTTTAAACAGGTTGATGATCTTTGTGAACATCCGATTGGGCTTTGACAGTTAGATGAAAGCTATCAGGCCACCAAACTCTGAATGTGGTCATTGCAGACAAAAAACATAAACAAAACAAACAAACAAAAATAACAACAAAAAAAACCCACCAGATTCACACCTGATTGCAGTATCAATGTGTGCCAGAACACTGGCTAAGTAAAATTTGTTGCAGGGTCCGAATCAGCCAAACAAAATGGCTCAATGCTCGCTACTGCACTTTCATAAAAGTGGAGGACTCCCCAAATACTACATCCATTGCAAAACGGGACAAATAAATCAGGAGGCTCAGAGGAAATACTTTTGGATTGGGCGAATCAATATTGTGCCACCATAGCTTGTTGCAGCTTCCAAAAACCTCCTCTCGAGTAAAAGCCCCCAGTCGGGCATTGCCAAGTGACGTTTTTAATCAAGCAACATCACAAACGGAAACACTCATGCACATTACAATTTCAGAAGCGCAATTGGAAATTAGAAGTATGCAGCAGTGATGTGTGACATCAGAGAAGCAATTCAGGTACAGCAATTCTCTATCTTATACAGTAAAGTCTCGTTATATCGATATCGGTTATATCGATAGTACCGCTTATTACGATACTATTTCTATGAACGCAAGGAGAAAATTACATGTCGGATATATCGATAGTCCCGGTTATATCAATATTTTTCGGACTCCCGAGAATATCGATATAACGAGACTTTACTGTATTATGACATTCTATGTGCTTGATAAAATGATTCTTCGAAGACATCCAGGCACCCCTTATTAACTCATTCGCTGCCATTCCCAAATGTATTCGAGAATTGAAAAGTGTGACATGGAGCGCCATTCCAGAAATTGTTCAGGTTTTGTTTTTTCTTGCCAGGGGGTGCCGATAAAGCGCTGGTCAGACCTCTGGCAATGTTTTTTTTTTTTCCGATTCAATGAGGGGGCAGCAGTTAGCGCTTTGTCAAAACTTCAGCAGTTGTTAAATTGCTATGTAAATCTATTTGTATCTATTGCATTGTATTGTGTACAGCTGCCCTTATTTCAAGCTCAAATATCTCCAGACCCATATAACCTAGTAATCAACTCTTTTTTTCAGATAAAAGAAGAGAGTCTAAGATTTCTTACACTGTATTGAGTGTTTCTGTAGCCCTACAATTAAATATTCAGTTGGTCCTGCAATTTGAGTGAAAATGACAAAAATCCTTACACTGGAGAGGAGGCATTTTTGTCTGTCAGTGAATGAGTTAATAAAAGAGAACCTTTAAAGACTAAGTCAACTTGTTTTCAGACATTCTAAAATTATTTTATGAAGATACCCCAGTGTCTAAAACTCATGACAAAACATTACCAGACACCCGGGAAAGACGGAAGTGATTGGCTGCCGTGCCGAGAATGCAAATTACCAAACAAACTGAAATTCAGACATTTCCGAACCGAATGAAGAATGAAGAAATCTGAATAATTTATTCTGATTTCGAAATCTTCGTTCAAACGTTTGCTTTATTAAATAAAGTAAATATTTGATATGAAAAAAATAAAAAATATAATATATATATATATATATATATATATATATATATGGAGCGCCATAACCAGGTGGCTGGCATAGTCTATCGAAACATCTGTGCGGAGTATGGACTGGAAACCCCAAGGTCAAAATGGGAAACACCTCCCAAGGTGGTGGAGAATGACCGAGCAAAGATCCTGTGGGACTTCCAGATACAGACCGACAATATGGTAATGGCCAACCAACCAGATATCGTGGTCATAGATAAAGGGGAAAGGAAAGCCGTTGTCGTGGATGTAGCGGTCCCGAGTGATTGAAACATCAGAAAGAAGGAACATGAGAAAATCGAGAAATACCAAGGGCTCAGAGAGGAGCTGGAGAGAGCCTGGAAGGTAAAGGTGACAGTCGTGCCTGTGGTGGTCGGAGCACTCGGGGCAGTGACCCCCAAACTCGACGAGTGGTTGCAACAGATCCCGGGAACAACGTCGGATATCTCGGTCCAGAAAAGCGCAGTGCTGGGAACATCACGGATACTGCGCAGAACCCTCAAGCTTCCTGGCCTCTGGTAGAGGAACCGAGCTGAAATGGGGGACAGACACCACCCATGGTGGGTGAGACGAGGATTTTTTTTTTTATATATACAGTAAAGTGTCGTTATATCGATATCGGATATATCGATAGTCCCGGTTATATCGATACTATTTCTATGCACGCACGGAGAAAATTACATGCAAACAGGGTCGGATATATCGATAGTCCCGGTTATATCGATATTTTTTCGGACTCCCTTGAATATCGATATAACGAGACTTTACTGTATATATATATATATTTTTTTTTTTTGGAAGAGGTTGTCGGCCACCCGGGCTAAGACGTTATGTAAGTTGTACGGCGTCCGGGCAGACACTATTTACTCACAGGAAAGGTGAATGGGCTCTTAAATGACATTTAGGGTTCATGTCAAGAAGACCCTTTATTTTGAAATTTTAGCAGATAATTTTGTGAGACGTGAGTCAATGACGTGTTGTGTATTTGAAGTCAACAGTTAATCAACAGTTAATCAACAGTTAATCTCGCTGTGTTATAATACTTCTATTACTTCTTAGTGATTTTGAAACTTCACAGATTCCTTCAGTAGGTTTTTTGAACGGTTGAATCTGACTGGCTTTGACAGTGCCTTCGCTGTGTGATCATCTTTGTATTATTTCCTTAGGTTTGCGCTCTTCTCTATGTCAAAATAAACGTGTGCTAAATCAGATTTGGCTGCCATGGGCAAATCTGTTTTCATTTCAGTTACGCTTTTAGTCTTTGTTCTCAAAGGCGACATTATGAGGCAATTTTAATTCGCTGACTAACTTTACCCAACCTTTGATTTAGTCTCTTTGGTTCTATTAAAAGGGTTTGTTGCGTCACACGCGTGTATGATTTTGAAGTGCGCTTTTCAACACTTTCATGTCTTTCAATTCCTTGATCTCCTTGATGTGCGTATCACCCTGACGCATAGCACACGCTTGCAAATTGTATAAAAGGAGCTGTCGCGGGACAGAGAGATTGGGCGAACCACGGGGCAGAATCATATCAGACTCATCTCGGACTCACGCCCGGCTCATGCCGGGCGTCGGACGGACATCGCGGCACGACTTGCTCGACTCCACGCCGCGATCAAGCTCTGCGCGTCACCTGCCTGGGAGATCTGACAACGAACCTACTTACAAATAAAGAGAACCATCAAACTCTTTATTGGCGAGCTAGCCAGGATCATTTTTTCCCTCCTCCTCAGCCCAATCAACTCTCCAAATGGAAAGAACCAGATTTCCCAGCCGCATCTTCACAGCAAGACCCCTCGAGCCGAGCTCCCGATGGGCCGCCACCACCCGTGGGCGCCCCGACCCCACCGTGAAACCTGCCGCACCCTGATGGCCAACATCGTCCAATTCGCCTGGCAACTCTGCAACTAGCTGCATCGTATATGTCCACGATCGCACATCGTCGGACATCGCTTATGTCCACGATCGGACATCGTATATGTCCACGATCGGACAGCTGCAGGGTCTTTTATATGAACCATATGAATGCAATGTAGGTGTAAATGGCGCCTAATTCCTCATATGTACTTTTGGTTTCCGCTTTCCCTTCATGAAGATGCAGCACTTAAATGACAGCATCATGGCATTTGTACTTGCGTTTAAAAGCTACAATATGTTTAGTGCAAGGCAAAGGCTTTGATGGTATTAACACATGAAAAAAAAGTATTGCGGGTAGAAACACATTGGCTACCTCTGATCAAAAGATTATTGTGCACAGTACAATGCAGCCAAAATAATCTTTAATAATAACAGAAACCATTTGTGTGCCAGTAAGGCCTTTTAATTGAATTATGACAGGAGCAATGGGTCATCCCAGCTTTGCTCTAAAATGGTCCTTTTATTTGTGCAGTGAAGTGGCACAAAGCGACTGTGGCGGTTTATGATCAAGACAGTGACGGCACAATAAATAAATAAATAAATAAATTAAAAAAGAAAGAAATCCTCCAAATTGAATATCAAATATGTATAGAAAGTGGTTGTTTTTCATTGCTTTTTATCCAAACATGTATTTTGGGGTTCAACATTTTTTTTACCGGTAGGTATTTGCGCATCTGTAGTTGCGATGCGGATTCTAAATGGATTCCATGATGTTTTCATTCATCCATTCATCTGTTCATCTGTTCATCCATTCATCCGTTTATTCATTTATTTATTCATATATTCATTCATTCATTTATTCATTTTTTGAGCCAAGGAACCAATATGTATCACGTGATTCCAATGCTGATTTTGCCACTATTCTAGTTGATTTTTCTTTGCACTGCTGCACTAAATAAGTGTACATTTCTCAATTAATTAAAACAAGAAAAGGGGTTATAATAATAATATTAGAAGTGTTATATGATAACTTGTCACAAGATGTTGCACAGCACTTTTTCCGTGAACTGCTTTCCTCTTCCGTGCTTGACGAGAATGTCTGCAGCCTGCAGCACCCCCATGCAGTGATCTGCCATTGTTATTTATCAGGTGCTTGATGTTTTACAACAATCAGATCCTCATCTAAGTTCTTTGTTTCTCATGGCCATCTTGACGAAGCATCATCTCAGCGGTGTCCAACGTTTGGCTGTTGCAAAGTTGTCTCAACAGTTACCGAAGTGCAATAATAGCAGTTTTCTTACCTCATTGGAGGTGACAATTCTGAGCAAGGAGGTGAAATAAGTCGATTTCAAAAGAGAGTGAGCGATAGCTTTGGCACTTGGCGCAGGCAATGTAAACATTATTGAATTGTGACGGAAAAATAAAGAATTTATATAGCCATTGTTTTTTGTTTAGGTGTTTTAGGTGTCAAAAGACACAACTGATGTCTTTTTTTTTTTTCTTTAAATGGCTTTGGAAGAGACATTTTCCATTTAGTTCCACTCGCACACCAAGAACATCTACAAGGGTCACTGTTCATTTTAACATCAAAGCATGTCAGAGCATGTGGGATCGTATCCAAATCTGTTAGCGCCATGAGGGGAATTGCACCCTTCATTTGCATTTATGGCCTCAACCACCATTGTGCGTTGTGTGGCTTCTTAAAAATTACAGATCATACAGCGTGGTTATTGGTACTGTGTGTGTCTTCTTTTGAGGTGATAATAAATGCGATACATTTTACTGACACAACATGAAAAGTGGACAGGAGGTGTTAATTAGAGATACTGTCCACATCTGTGAACGTGTGTGTGTGTGCGTGTGCGCGTGTGTGTGTGTGCATGTGCGGTTGACATTTTTGAGAAAAAAAGTGCTGAATAGAAATAATTGTCGTAAAGGAAATCACATTTGTATTATTTATATATTTATTTTTAATGGAGTTTATGCTTTGAAAACCAGCTGGAGCTATTTAAATGTTTTTGAATTGTTGTGTTTGGAGTTTGTAATGTTTTAGACTTGTATACCATATTGGGAATCAGATTTTTTTAATAACTGAGATAACACCGCCTAGCATGAATATATTTAAATATTTTTAGATTTCAAATCAGCATGTCATCTCCATGAAAACGGTTGGTTTTTTAATGTTTGTAATCAGAATCAGAAAACCTTTATTCGTCCCACAATTAGGACCATAATGCCGCAAAAGAATTGCAAGCAAAAGTGTGGATGCTTAACGCGTCCCAACTTTTGTCGGTAATCCTTTTCATTACAGAATTGGTACACACATATGCAGGATCACATTACATCACAGCCCTGGAGTAAAAAACGACCACATTGCAATTCCTTTAGTGTTACTTCATTATCAAACATACAATTGCTATCCAGTGTTCTTCAATTATTTGGTGAAAATGCTGGATATCTTGGTCCTGACCATATTTGATTGTGCAAAGAGAAATCTCAATCTTGAATGACTGAATGACATTCAATACTAAATGACAATGTTCATATTTGACCAGAACTAATTTGCAACGTGCTTTTTCATTGCCGGGGATACATAAATAAAAAAACAAACAAGCATTAAAAAAATGTGGCAAAATGCCAGCATGCACTTTATGGCCCCAGGCCACCTTCCGCACAGTGGAAATCACAGAACACTGTTTTTTTGTGCGTGTGCACGTCTCCTCAAGCAGAGAACATATTTGAATGTTTGGCTGGTGCTTTATTTGCGTCTGTCCTACAAATGTCCCTCATCATTTCCCTTTCCTTCCACTCTTTTTTTTATAGTTATCCTCTGAAAAAAACATTGATTTATTAGCCTGGCAGCATTTTCGGACAATAAATGTGAAAACAGAAAATTGATCTTGGAGGTAGAAAGGGTTCTCATCCCATCATCGCAGACTGTCAGGCGCATAACTCCAAGACTGACTGAATTTCTCAATGGACTAAAGCCATCAGTAGCGGTCTGTACAGATCTAAAACAAACAAAGTCTAAAACAAGCAATGTGATTTCTGCCTTTCAGACCACAACAGTTTTGTTAGACCTTGAGCAAAACAGCTTTCGAGTCAAACTAACAATTTGTATGTGCAAAGCTTTGTTTTGAAGACCCTTCACGTTCTGGGGCACGGCGAGGCCTGTCCGACGGGCTCTCAAAGTATTGCTTGTTTTGGACTCAAATGAGACAAGCTGTTCCCTTTTAATTATTCAATATGTTGGGCCAGTGAGGAAAAATAAGAGCCACACCATCCATCAGATAATGTGTTGGCTTTGGTACAGTAAACACCCACACAAATCTGTCATCAGGATAGTGTGTATGGATGTGCTGTGAGAACATGCATTTTCCCAAGAGCATTAAATCAAATGCATGTGAGCAACCTGGGTTTGCAACGTCAAATAGTATCAGATTTTTTCTTTTTCAACCCATCACGCATTTGACATAATTTCCGATTTTGGACAATCGGTATATTCTCAAGCACCAATCTGTCAACACCCCGCTGGATAAATTGTGATCAATATAATGTTTTTTTCAGCCCTATTATTCTCTCTCTCTCTCTCTCTCTCTCTCTCTCTCTCTCTCTCTCTCTCTCTCTCTCTCTCTCTCTCTCTCTCTCTCTCTCTCTCGTACTGCAAAGAGCCACATCATACACATGGGCACACATGAACATCACCCCATCCCTCACACATACAGACATCTGCTCAGGCCGATTTATCATAAATGTCACATTTTAAATACAAAATCAACAAATATATCAGAAATTGACTCCTAGAGTACTAAAACCACAGGCAAATTTTCAACAAAGAACACTGTCTTACACACACAAACTCAGTTCAACCAAGTCCACAAACAAAAATATAATAATTTACAATAGTGTTTTTCTCTTACTATGCATGTTGCTTAGTGGGACTTCTGGCATTCCTTGTCTTGAACAATCCTCTTCAAATGTGGTTTGTATTCCGTTGTTCCCACTCGAAGCAATTCTTTCACATGAGTGCCAGTCAGAACAGATCGATGCTTTGATTTCACAAGTGACCAACTTGTGCTTGCGAAGTTCAGTCCTTTTTGGAAAATCCTGGTCGATGTTAGCATGGAGTGAGCTAAAGTGGCGATGAAGATTTGAAGCTTTGAAATGCGTGAATGACACCTGACATATAAGGCAGAATGGCTTGCCATTACGTTCAACAAAATAATATAAACTCTCCCACTCTGTTAAAAACGTCCTGTGTTCATCTTCATATTTTCGTTTTGCTGTGCATTTTTTCCCTGCCATTTTGAGAGCAAACTTGACACAAATTGTTTACGACTCAATTGATTGATTTTCATTTCACGCACATGCGTGTTGATGTTGCCTGGTCAGCTTGCTACCACGACCATAAGGTGCACTGAAAAGTCTTAAATATTCTCCAAAATGTGCAGCGCATTATGGTCCTGAAAATATGGTACATTGGGAATGAATGGCAGCGCCAGCGCCAAACATTTTTGACGCTTGTCATGTGAAAGCCTCGTAAAGGTCAACCGACACAATTTTTGTGTTTCCTAACTGACATCAGAAAAACATTTTAGAGCATCTAAAATACCCAAAACACGCAGGCTGATATTTTTAGTCAAATGCAAAACACCAATAAAAATGACTTAAAGTGTCCCGAAACTGCCACAAAATGCACTCAGAAATGGCGAGATTCAGAAAGTCCCGCCCCCTTGTTCGTGACGTCACGCCAGAATACTCCACAAAATGCCGTGCTCCAGCATCAAAACAATGGCTTCAGCGAGTTAGGATTCGCAGAAGATGCTTTCTTGATACTGTTATGAATATGATTAAAATAGTTCTGAAGAGGAAAGCATAAATGTCATGCACGTCACTATTTTTAACACTCAGTATGTCTTGTGAGCCTTTGCACTATAGAAATGAATGCAAAAATGTACTTTAATCAAGGCAAAATGTATTTGCGTTCCTTTAAAAAGTTTCATTTCTGTTAGTCACAAGTATATTCCGGTATATGATAGTTGTCCATGTTAAGCGCTTTGTTACAGCTCCAGTTGTTGTTGAAGCACGATATTTTATTGTATTGTATTGTACAGGCAGAAAAGATTCACTGCTGATATATATCCTGTACATAAGATGTCCACTAGATGCCTGCTTCTTTGTGACATAATTTCATTACATTCCTCGCTGGCATCATTTTTCTTGCTCATGTAAATACATGCATTACTTTCTCTCCCATGGTCACAATACAATGTTTTTGCCATGGACATGTGATGTTTGGTGATGAAAGTGAAAGCCCAATTCCAATATGGGGAACAAAGAGCACCGAGGCAAGTGAGTAGACATCGATTCAAAGATGGATTTGAGAAGAAAAAAGGCGATCAGGATTCATTGAAAATACAATTAATTAATAAAATACAAATGTGAGGCGGCCCGGTAGTCGAGTGGTTAGCACACTGGCTTCACAGTGCAGAGGTCGCCGGTTCGCGTCCCGGTCCGGCCTCCCTGTGTGGAGTTTGCATGTTCTCCCCGGACCCGCGTGGGTTTTCTCCGGGTCCTCCGGTTTCCTCCCACATTCTAAAAACATGCATGGCAGGCAGATTGACCACTCCAAATTGTCCCTAGGTGTGAGTGTGAGAGTGACTGTTGTATGTCTTTGTGTGCCCTGCGATTGGCTGGCAACCAATTCAGGGTGTCCCCCGCCTCGTGCCCGAAGACAGCTGAGATAGGCTCCAGCAACCCCCGCGACCCTAATGAGGAATAAGCGGTACGGAAAATGAGATGAGATGAGAATACAAATGTGAAAAAAAACTTTCGAAACAGCATCCATGTGACAGATTGTAATAAATTATGACTCTATTGTTGACTGCAGTTTGTCCTTGCTGGGAGGGACTCTGTAACCTCCTTTGAGTGCTACACTTCCTTGGCATATCCACGATGTTTGTGGATCTGCTCTGGGATAACATTAAACCCAATATTTGTGCATATTCTGGAAGTTGTGAGCCTGCGCTGAAAGCCTATGTTGCTGCGCTTCATTTCCCTCATCATACCATTGTTTCGGAAATGTTCCTGACAAAAACTGGATTTCTATTTCTTGTGTCTGATTTTTTTCGGTGTCTGATTTTTTTCTCGGGCGGATGACTTGTGAGAAAGCGACAGAGGCTCCAATTGTGAAAGTGAGATGATAGCATTTCCTCCTACTACTGTATCATTGATGGGATGTGCACTGCAAAGCAAATATCAATGATCCTCCCACCGTGCATGTGCATATAATGCTGTCTCATTCAGATGTTTCTTCGAAGTGACGTGAAGGAGCAAGGACGGCATAAAAAAGGTTAGCGAGCCAGATGTAAAATCGCAGTTCATGTTGTCCATGCTGCCACCCTCTGACTCAATGCTTGCCAGGACACCCCATGGCATTTTATGTTTCGATATTTCCATAAACATGTCCTATTATTAGGGCATCCCGCAGCACATGCGACATCAGTCTGACTGCCTCCATGTCTTGGTTTTTCCTATTACACTTTGACTGACTCACCCGTGGACTGTGCTTCCCAGCTGGCAATAGGCTGACACTTTCTTCCACCTCATTACCAGGAAAGCCAGTGCATGGAGCGAATGGAACCTGAGGATGTGCAATACAATATGGCATTTACCTCAAGAAAGACAACCAATAAAACACAGTTAATGAACTCGGCTGAGAAGTATTGTGCAGCTGTTAACAAAAAAAAAAAATGTCCATAGCCGCTCGCGTGACATGATAATCCAGACTGCTTGCATTTCCATTTTTCTCCCTCAAATCCGTTTCTTGCGGATCAGTGGTTCTGTCAGATGCTCGCGAGAGCAGGAATATTAAAATTTTGTGCAAACAACAAGGCAAGATTTTTACTCATAAAAAATCTACCTATAGATGCAGCTGATTTCAGAAAGTATGCTTATATTGAATTATGATCATATGTATAGTATTGTACACCAACCTGTCAAATCGAAAGGCTGCAGGGTATCTGAAGTTGTTGATTGTCACAAAATATTTCCACAGCCTCTTCCAACCGTTTACCGGATGTAAATCTGGAACACACAAACTGAAGTTGTAAATAACAAAAGGATTTGGGTCACGGTGATGAATGCTGTTTGATTTAAAATGCAAACTTGTTCCGTGTTTAGTAATGCAAAAGCATCTCGTTTTCCATCTCAATGGGAAAAGAAAAGCCAAATATAGAAGCATTTTCTATTTATGTTTCACAATTTGGATTCTGTTCTGATATAGCGGCAAGTCTTTAAGGGCTCTGCAGCAAGATTTGATAATTGCACATGTTTTCCACTCATTGACTCACATTTTTATGGCTCACAGATTCCACCAATTTAAATGCTGCACTGCGCTACGTTTAATAAATGGAGTCTTTTTAAGAGCTGATCCCCATCATTAGTGGATTGTTTTGAGCTAAAGCATAAGGTCACCTTCGATGCGTTCATTGGGCAAGGAAGCGCTTTGGCTAAGGAGACTTAATTATGGATGGGCTAAAATGAACATCTATCATATTTCAAGTCCAATATTATGACATGCTTAAAGAGCATTAATTTAGATTAATGGCACCGGGGGAGCTGTAGCTATGTGCTGCGTAACCCTAAACAGCTCGTCCCTCTTATAGTTTGCACGGTCGCAATATGTAATGTTATTTTATTCATTTTAAGAATTAGAACACGCAAATTAATAGACCCACAAATATAGTTTTCAATTGTATTACTGATTATCTGCAATGCACTGTAATCACTTTGCCTTTGATTAAGATTGGACAAAAATGCCAAGGGCTTACTTTATTTAATGCATAAAACCTATAAATATGTCAATAAATACGAATCATTGGAAAAGTGGATACATTTCAAAATCTGTTGTTTTAAAGCATCACATTCACTAAAATGTAAATGTGTGTTACTTGAAGCACGCACCAGTCAGATTATCTAACACAATGGAAGACCTGCATTATTCTAATGCACTTTGCGTTTGTCAGGCAGCGGGCCCAGTCACATAGAGGTGGGCGGTAATATCATGTGAGTCCGGCTCGCCGCAGCAGCGCATAAACATAGGACAGTTATTTGCTGCGAGTGTGGAAAACTGCATATCTATGCATGCTTCCTTTGATTTTTTTTTTTTTTTTGGTACAACAAATGTGTTGCTGCCAAACATCTGTAACTGTACAAGTGTGCTTTGTTCACAACCAGGCATTTGCAATCTATGATGTGTGTGTGTGTGTGTGTGTGTGTGTGTGTGTGTGTGTGTGTGTGTGTGTGTGTGTGTGTGTGTGTGTGTGTGTGTGTGTGGGGATATGGGGATGAGGAACTTTATGTGCGGGAGTACTGTGATCAAAGATACATTACATACATTCCAGGAAGGTCCACTACCAGGAAATGCAAGTCATACTAAAGCTTCACATGTATTGTCTCTGAAGTCAATGAATGGATAACCAAGGTCTACGATGATAGCCACTTGTAAAAAAAAGTTTCATATGGAACCCGATCCAGGATTCCATATGAATTCTTCATCCCTCTTCCTGGAAATAAAATATCCGCTGAATAAATTAGAACCCTATAAGCATCAAATTATATTCGGTAGGATTATACAGCAAAATTAATTGGAAATAACTCCCTCTGTTTGCCTCCCATCATCTTCTTTCCACCCAAATTGCATTAGCTGACCCAACAGGCCAGCTGCTTCTGGATTCAAGTCACCTGAACGAGTGCATTTTCTTTCAATGTCTCGAAATGAACAGAGCTCTCATTAAAATAATTTCAAGCACCATTTTTACACTTGATTCGATGTCCGCACTCTTAGCGTTTCTGCCTTGAACCAGCTTTATCCAAAATGAGTCCTTGACGCATATGGACACACACACACAAGCACACGCACACACACGCACACACACACACACACACACACACACACACACACACACACACACGCACACACACACACACACACACACACACACACACACACACACACACACACGCACGCACGCATGTTCCCCATCCCCTGCCTTCAATATGGACAGGAATGTGTGGACATTTTTGACTGCATGGTTGCTTGGTAACAGGAACTTGGCATACGATTCCCTTCTACTCATCCTTAGATTTAATTTTCAAGTGATTCCGCGGATACCCTATATCCACTCTTCTCGGTCTAAATGGATTGAAAAGACTAAAAGTCCGTAGGTCGATTCACACACGTCGATTCAGGCAGTGTTTTAATCCTCAACATGCCACGTTTCAACTGCAGCCGGAGCGGAAGGGAAAGTGGCGACAGTGTTGCCGATTCACTTGGCAATGATGAGCAGATATTTTCCTGGACAGTGGCTAGATCAAGAAGACACTGCAGCATCGCAGCGATGATCACTGAAGTAGCAAACAAAAGAGGTCTTGTTCTGACTGAAGCCACACTTTGCCCTCCTGTCGCCTTCTCCGTTATGTTCTTGAATAGATAGAGGGCACCACCCTGGTGTTCTGAGCCGCAAAGAGGGTTGTGATTGAAAAAAAAGTAGCACACACAAAACAATCTTGATAAAAATCCTCCGCGTGTGCGGGAATGCCCACATTTTGTGTATTGACTGCTCATCAGGAGGTACGGATGTTCCGCATTACTCGATTAATCTGAAAGGAATTCCTAGGAATGGAAGCCAATGCTATCGGCTTTATGAGGCGATGCACGATTACTTGTTACAACATTGAGTGAGCATTGGGTGAATCAGTGAATCAAACTAAACTACGTACTTGAATCTATTTTTTGCAAGTACATCATTGCCGCAGTGTCTCAGATGACATTGAGAATAACTATTAAGAAATAGTCAGACGCCCATCCTTAGTTTGTACACACTTAAAGGACAACCGACACCATTTTTTGTTTCCTAACTGACATCAGAAAAACGTTTTATAGCATCTAAAATACCCAAAACACGCAAGCTGATAGTTTTAGTCAAATGCAAAACACAAATAAAAATGACTTAAAGTGTGCTAAATCTGCAAAAAATTCAGCTGCGAATTGGGCATTTTCAGAAAGTCCCGCCCCAATTTTGTGACGTCACGCCAAGATGTCTTGACTTGCTCGAGAATTAAAACAATGGCTTCATATTCAGAGAAGATGCTTTCTTGTTACGCATCCAGTTATGAATATGATTGAAATAGTTCTGAAGAGGAAAGCATACATGTTTGCAATCGATTAAAGACGTTCTTCCGGGTCATTTTGAGGCATCAATACTGATGTGTAGCACCCCGAGAAAATGCAGAAGATGGTGCCAGAGCTCCGTTGATTTGTCTTCTTGGAATTTGTGTCAGCGAATATCAAATAGTAGTCTTGGTGCAACACACGATTCACCATCACGTTATTTATGTGTTTTCCTTCTAATTTTGCCATCAACACGGATCAACACGAAGTTTTCAGACCAAACAAAGTACCGCAAAATGCAATGTGTGTCCTTTCTAAGGTCCCTTCCCATTGTTTTAATATATAAATATATATATATATATATATATATATATATATATATATATATATATATATATATATATATATATATATATATAATTTTTATGTTTGTAATGTCTTCAGTGACGTGATGTCAGGATTCATCACCAACTCAAAAACGACTTCCTGAATATTCAGCGCGTGTCTTAAAACGTGAAATATAGCTATATGCTATATAGGTATCTTTGTAAAATACGCTCAGTAGAACTCAGTAGATGTTATTTGAAGCAATTTTACAAATTATAGAAACAACTTGTCAGTAGCGTCGGTTGTCCTTTAAACTAAAAACATTTTTTTTCACACATTTGAGCTTCATTGAACACGTTTGCCTTCCAGATAAGTATTTTACAATGTACCTCTGTTAAAATTGACGGTGTAAACATAATAGTTTAAGTTGTCGGTTTCCAGTAAATAGGATAAGGCTTGAAAGTGTTCACTATTCAAGACAGTTTTCGGAAACCTTCAGTCCTGGATACCACATGTTGTTACTGACAATAACAGCACGAAATTTGCAAAGCAACGGGGGAATGAAACAATAAAACTCTAACCTGCAGCTTGATGTCAAACAGCACATTATGGCTTCTCTTTCTTCTTATATGGCTCTTTGTAATATTTCAAAGCGAGCTGCCATGTAAACTTTCTTGACAGGGCTGTGACAGTTCGAAAGGCAAATGAATAGCATTTTAATCAAGGAGGGTGAACACTAGCTCTGCCTTAATGCATTGGTGCTGCTGGTGTCATTTGCTCAGATCTCTACAAAGAAAGAAGACAGAAAAGTCGGGAAAATGAAAAGTTGGAAGAGAAGCTGAGGCCAAACTGCAACGACTGACATGGCCGGGAAACCATAATGAAGGAAAATCTCCCGCTGATTTGAGTTTTTGTGATATTCCCCGCGGGCGTTACTTCGTCTGCATCTGTCATAAGCTCAAGGGAAGTCAGAGAAAAGAAGTCGTGTGATGAAGAGCTTGAAATGGGAAAAAAGAAGAGGTCGTACTTTGACCACATCGGAGGCCACTAATTACATGCTGCCAAGTAAAAGTTGGCTGAGACCGTGAAAAAAAAGAGGCAGAGAAAGAAAACGACTGGCTCATCGGTGGTAAATTATTGAAAGAGTCAGTTAATGAATTTGCTCTCATTTGTTTGGTGATGCGGCCTTGGCACTCATGGTTGCAGCATGTTGCATTTACATTAAAGAGTAAAAACCGCCCCAGAGAAACTGTCTTGGCGAGGAAAAATGCTCTGCACCCTCCATATTCACAAAGTAATATCTTCAGAAAATGTGTGTACTTCTTTAGAAACTTTAATTGTAATACCAGTCGGTATACATGTTCTACTTTTTATGGATACATCAGGTGTCAATATTACGTATATTATACACCTCCAACTGTTATGATCAGGAAAATTAGCCGTTATAATATTTATTTTATGGCGTCACAATTAATTGTATGAGTACCAACCATGATCACAAATTATATGTAAAGACACAGTCTTTATTTAAGGTTATCACATCACGTGAATGAATTAAAAGTGCATTGTACGTATAACACATAGTCATATTTTCAATTCCCTTATATTTACTCCAGTAAAATATGTCTGCTTACGTAGTACACTGTAAATTCTGCTATATAGAACATGTACACAAGTCATGTATTAATACATTACAAGTATGTACTATTCGCATAGTTGGTATTTGTATAGTGTACATATTTTACACAGAGTCAAAAAAATCTCTCTTCTTTCTATTTTGGTTTTAAATTAAAATAATTTTACTTTCTTTCAGTTCTGTGCTCAATGTTTCCCTGGATTGATGAGGAGTGTCTTAATGGATTCTGTCATGATCCAGCACCATAGCGGATGGAAAAAAATATTTTAATGATCGCTAGCAGACTGTGAATTCAACACTGGCAAAAACTATGAGAAACTTTTTCCATCAAGCTTTTTCGTTTATTGGCAGGAACCAAAACAAGCAACACATTGTTCTGCACTGAAACTAGTTTTTTTATGTTATATAAACCTATTAACAATTGAACATGTCTTGCCATTGTTTTAAAACTTGAGTGATGTGCACAACAAAAGGCACATAAATATATTGTGCTACCAAAAGCCTTCATATTCTTCAAAATATGACCCTGCGCCTTATACAAAGGTGCACCATATATGTGAAGTAATATTGAGCCACGACAGGCCTCACAACTACTGTCAGCAGCCACCGACTTGCCCCTGTAGAAGAAGTAGTGCATAACCCATACTGTAGCACTTTATAAAGTGGTGTTCCTTTTATTTTGAAAACTTTTCTAGATTTCTATTGTATACGGATGTATGTATTTATTTGGAAAACCTTTATATTTGGATTTTTTTTCCATTCATTGAAGGTGCGCCTTACACTCCGGTGCACCTTATACACCGGACAATACGGTGCACAATATTAAAATTTGCAATATTTCAAAATTACGGCAACTGCTATTGACTGAATATGGGGAATGTTTAGCTGAAAATTTTATCTTGGTTGCATTGTATAGTGAACCCTGACCCATTTGCGCCCCGCCATCCATTTATCAGTGGCCCGCAATGTATACTAAAAAGGCCAGTTGACAAGACCCACAAGGCATGTTAAAAAAGAAAAAAGGGGTAGAGGTGGGCAAGGGAGGGTGTCAAAAATACGTGCCACTGGTTTAATAACATGTTAAATAAACATAAACTGCCCACTATTTGAAGATCTACCACACACATATGAAAAAAAAAAAAGAGCCAGAGAGTTGTTTGCCGAGTGATAATTACTGTTACCTTTTGATCAGCACTGACCTTCAGTCTCATGTAACCTCACGGGTGACGCAAATTAGACACATTTTTCAATAATGAACTGGTCAAAGACACCAAATTGCATCACTTTTAGTGACGTTCAACAATGGAGGTTCCACAATAATGCATTTTCTGATGGTATAGAAAGAAAGGAAAATGATTGTCGTTGTCTAATAGTGTGCCAGGATTTAGATGAGCTGGGCGTCAATTGACAGGAAAAGTTCTGGTTCACCATTACAGAGGAAGCGTTGCGGCTTGCAAACAACCTTTTCTCCTTTTTGAGGGGAAATTGCTTGGCCTCAGTTCTGCCGCGTTATATGGATCAGAGTTCTGTCTTTGATTCCAAGACTCTCATTACATATTGACTGCTTCTCTGTCTACAACACGAAAATAGTCTTTGTCTTTCAGACAGCCAATAAATCTGAGGCCCGAGCACACAGATCTTTCAAACTGTCAACTATATTGGGATCAATCCGTCATTCACGTCTGCCTGTCATCTGACACGGTCACCATGGCCTCAAATAGTGTCCGTTGAAAGTTTATTCACTGGTACTTGGCTGCCTCTTTTTTGCAATCTTGCTAATGTGTATGATATGAATTTCTGCAGTGCCTGATAGGAATAAGAAAGCTTGAGTCGGGAATCAGCATGGCAGCCAAATTAGTTGCGGGATAAAATAAACGTGATCAGTCAAAGGGGCCTAATGTTGTGGTGTTGACACGAGATGAATTATTATTTCATCACTGAATCATTTTTTTGTCAATGCAGGAACAAAGATGATACCAGGGAACACCGGCTCCTTCTCTGGCATTGAAAACATTATAATAATGATTAGAGCCTGTCTGTTGTTGCAGGCATTGCATGGCAGACCACTGGTGCGTAATGAGTAAAATGTAAAATGGCTCGGTAATTGTGTTGTACAATGATTTAGAACCTCTGTTTATTTGTAATAATTTTACTGTCTTATATACCAGGGCCAAACTGTCCTCATTATAATGTCAATTTACATTACAGAGAGAAGATCTTGGAAATATTTTAACCAAAATGCAAAATATGTAAATAGTAAAATCTACCGCGCCTTCCACCCAAAATTAAAATTCAATTACTGGCTGAAGGCAACTGAAGTTTGTGACCATTGAGGATGGTCAAGTTTAAAATGGTGAGGAAAAAAAATGCATTCATCTCTGCCTCTAAATACCCGAATGAGGTAAAAGCATCGTTCACATTATGTTGGTTCCTTTATCCATTCAACACATCTTCTTACACTGTTTTAACACCGAGTTGCTTTTGGTCATCAAACTTTAGTTTCAATAAACTGTAGCATTTGTCGGAAGGTGGGCGGCATGAAAATAATGTTTTTTCCCTGCATTTTGTTGATGAAAGGAAAGTAATATGTCGCGGTTCACTACTGAAAGAACATCAAGCGTCCTCACAGCAGTTCATATGCAGTGGGGAAATATGGGAGTTGTGACTCGCACGTGGCTATCATCAAGGAAATGTTGAGGATAATATCGCAAGACAAGCAGATGAATAGCATATCTTGTCAGGATTTAATGCATTCTTCCACAATATTTTTTTAATGCCATTATTATCTCTGAGTGCATCGACGGATTCCGACACTGTGAGACATTTTAGACTACACAAGCATTATCACCATGAAAATGTAAGAAGTGTATTATGTTTCATAGCAGAGATCATTTCCTGTAACCGCAACTCATCGCCTACTTTTTGTCAGTGAATAAACCATGTTACGGAACATGGCAGGCTGACATGATCTTGCCCTGGAATACATCAGAGAGGCTATTCAGCCGAAGGAACTGAAACTGCCGGCGTCATGGGCTTTTAGAACCTCCTATTTCTCTGCAGCGAGTGTACATCTATGTTTTTTTTTTTTCAGTCTCGTGAATAACCAAAGTGGGTTTCGCAAAGAGAATACATCAAGGAAGGAGCCCAAAGATTAACTTTAAGAGCTTTTTTACACCATCTCCAGACCAGATCCCCTACACCAACACACACACACGCATAGGCTCATATAAAACACACACTCTGAGGAATCTATAAGAACCTCTATAAGACGGCTTATAGTGGTATCCCGCTTCACGCTGGTGTGGTTGATTTTCACTTTCGCTCCGAATCAAGAAACATGGGCCAGAGTTTAAGTGACAGAAAAAAAGCATGATTGGGAAATTGATTGTAAATGGGAGTCCATACATTAAAAGCCCCCACAACTTTGGGACCTGTTACATGGGTGAGGCTCCATAGAGTTTTAGAAGCTCTTTCTCTATGAAATAGCACATGATTGCAATACTTTCAACCAGTTTGGTTGTTGTTTTCATTCACATTTTTAAATGGGTAACATAACATTTTTGTCTTTTTGTTTTCTCTTTTCTCCAGACCATACTACCTACAGAAAGTACAAAATATTACATGACTCACAGACCACTCTGGGATCGTTTGGCACCACAAATGGTCCACGTTGTCTATGTTTAGAAACGTTGATTTGCTGATAATGCCGTTTCCCCCTTTTCTTTATGATGATATTTGGTCCATTGTAAGAGGAAAACTGTTTGTGATAAGAGAATCCTGTTGCATCTCATTACATCCATATTGAATGATTAGGCTTTACATTACAAACAGTAATCTGAATGACCTGTACTTGAACATTGTTATTTTTTTCTTTCCCTGATAACACTTAGTATTCTAGACATGGTGACCGCAGGGAATGCTCATGACACGTTAATCAATTCCATACACTGGGCCAACGGTAAAATGTTGAATGGCTAATTGACCACATTATTGGTGCATAGCTTCGTGCCGTTGCATCGTGCAGACGTGCACATTAAAAAACAATTAATTCCCAATACTAATATATACTACTCTTGGTTGCCTCGCCTGCTGCCTGTAACAAGAAGCTGTCAAGGATGAGTCATTTTCAACTTAATCTCATGGCTTTTTCCCCTAATTTCTGTTCAAAGCGCGATCACTTGAATGCAACATTTCGTCGCACGGTCACAATGTGCTTGTGATGGGATCGTATTGATTTGTCAAAATACAACAGAGAACCTTTACTGATCAAGCAGATATCAATCATGAGATGATGTCTAGTAATGCTGTAACTTGCTCTCATCGCAGATTTCCTTATTCACATGCACATTTGATAATGTGATAGTGTCCTGTAAGCATATCGAAGCAAATACCCCCACTGAGACAGTCTTCACTAAGTCGCTGTAAGATAATTAAGAATCTGCATAAATGAATTATTTTACAACCCACTGTTAATGTCCGGAGAAAACAACAGGAAACGTTATTCTTGATGTCACTCACAGGAAATAATTAGGAAGCAGGTCTATTAAAACGTTGCATTTGATCGACACTGCAATTTGTAAAGACTGTCAGTAAATGACAAGATCTTTTATATTCTCGATTGCCAATCCATTCTTTAAAGTGAATCTCAATATCCCTCCAGTGAATAGTATGCAATGATTGAATTTCAACATATGGCTTCATCCGTTATATTCAACTTGAAACTAGCCACGTTGTGTTTACCAGCAACAATTCTTCACTTTTAAATTGCTTGCAAGTGTTAAAGATAAAATTTGGAATCATCATTCCATTATAGAAAATCTATTATCAGAGTGTCATCATGTTTTGTCTAGAATATTAAGGATTAGGGAAGTCATCAGTGCAATGCAATCTTATATTGTTTAGTCATAATAAAATACTTATTCGCTTGCATGTGTTGTACTTATTTACGACACTGACACCCAAATTAAGTTTAATACCACAGATACACTAAATGAAAGGAATGAATGGAAAGTACACAGAAAAAAGTGGTATGATAAATTTACTTAAATGCTTTTCGTCATGCGGTAGCAGGAAAAAAAAACCTTCTGAATCCAGATACCGTTTTGAAGTAGATGTATCGTCTACTTTAAAAGGGTATCTGATACCAAATTATTGTATTTTGTACAACATGAAATGTAATGTTGCAAATAAAAAAAACAAATAAATAAACACACAGATACATAAACAAATGCATACATACATTTGTTCATTAACAAACAACTAAATAACTAAATAGCTAAATAACTAAATAACTAAAAAGATAAAAAAAGATAATAAAGATAAATAAATAATCTTTTCGACAAAAAAATAGTATATTAATTGGCTAAAAATTACCATATCGTTTATTAATAAGGTGTTAAAATAGAGCAACTAACTTAAAAAGATAAAAAATGTGGTACCTCTGGTTGGTGGTTAAATATCTGACTTGTCTAAGAAGGCCGTTCTGAAATGTGGTCAGTCTATTGTGAATTGAACTTGAAATTCCTCATTCCTGTTCAAAATTGTAAAACTTCATTTGAAATTGAATTCAACTGCACATTATTGTCACTAAATTATCACAAAGATAAAGAACAAGCCGAATGGATCCCTCATATGAAGGAACAACAAAATTCTTGTTGTAAGGAGCAGGGCACTCACACAAGAACACAATCAACTCAAAACTTTAACCCAAGCATAAAACAGGACATCAGGGGCCCTACAGGGGATATTAGTGGGCTAAGTAAAAGAATGACAAAACAACAATGTATGTGACCTTACATTATATGACTTCGTTTTCTCAACAACAACAAAAAAAAAAGAAAAGAAAAGTTGCTACAGCACTGCACTGCCACCGAATTTTCTATCATCAGAAAATAAAACAAAAGTGTATTTCTAGTGTGACATTTCAACATAAAACCAGCTGGAAATGACACCAATATTTTCAGGGGGGGAAAAAAGAAAGACTCAATAATACATGGGTAAAGCAAGTACAGTCCAGTGCAGCCATGCATATCTATGAAACAAGTGTTACAAATGTGATTTGATGTTCCCCAACTCGGTATCAGAATCTATTAAATAAAAATCACATCTCGCCGCTGTTGTGCTCTTGTCTCAGGATATTTTCAGCATCGCCAGTGTGTCCTTGTAATTATTTTCGAGAGGGTATTTGCTTTAACATGAGCTTAGTGAATGAGCCAAGACAGGGCATGTTGCAGGCATCTTCCTCATGACTAACTTGCATATGACATAATGTTCCTTACACTGATAGATGCAGGGTGGCAGTCTGAAGCTCAGAGTTTTATCACTGCAAAAGGAGCAGACATGATTGGAGCAGTGGAAAAACTGACAGCATGAATTATGAAAGTCTCATTTGGCCCTTGTTGGAGATGATTTATCTTGCTTCATCCATTGCTCATCTATTCTCTCCTAAAGGTGGAAATGCCCTGATTGTGTTTTGAAATTTTTTATTTAAATTTATGATGTCTACCTTTGGTTTAGAAATACAAGAATTCACTCGTGTGCTCAAACAACGATTCTATTCAGACCAAGGTCACTACTTGGCTAACAAAACAAATTGCTCAGAAAAAGGACAAGATATGCTCTCTGAAAATTGTCGATGGATGCAAAAGGTGCTATAAAAATGTGTCATCTTTCTCACTCGACAGATGCACGGCTTAGCATGGTGGCATCAAGCTTGGTGGTGTGTGTGTTAATGCCAGGTCATCTACTGGGCTTGTGTACGTCCACAGTGAGGCCAAGATCTGCTCCAGCACTATGTCAATGTCTTCTTACATCGACATTTGCTTGTATGACTTCAGTCATTTCAATCTTAACCTACAGGAGAATATTTCATTTGAAAGCCACTCAGAAAATCGCTGATAACCCCCAGATTGGCAATAGTGTCTGTTTAGATTTTTTATTCATCAACAGCACAATTAACAGAGGTATACATTTGCCTTCGCTTTGTTACTGTCATTGATTTTTTTCAAGACATTTGCATCCTTTAAACTAGAACAATTGCAATAAGTTGAAAGATGAGCACTTGTCAAATGGAATAGCAATACATATACAGTATTTGCCTTGCAGTCAAGAGGCTCTATGCTTACATTTAAACGCTCCGACATTGCTTTAGTTGGTTCTCCGCAGCTTCTCTTATGTTATCTCATATTCTGAAAATATGTATGATTGGTTCATGTCGGATTTGCATTGTCCATATGTGTGAATGTGCATGGGAATGATTTGCAAATACCAAATCCAAATCAACCTTACTGATTGAGGCAACGCAAAACACAGACGGATGGATCATTGTAAACTGTTGACAGATGAGAGCCTCATTCATCTGATATATCCAATGCCTCCAGCAAATCGAAATGCACGTTCATGACTCGTGATTCATTAGTAATCTGCTTCCATCCTTGTTTCTGTCAGTACACAGTCGTCCTTTTCAGTTTTGCCTTGCACCAGCGGCAATTTTACTCACGGGTGGTTCGCACATTTTTTTCCCCTTAAAGCTGTGGATCTTGCTAGTTATAAGCTGCACGCTTGGCATCGCTTTCTCTTGAAAACGTTCCATAGGCGGATCCATTTTCTGATAGCATCATGCAGCGGAACTGAAATCACAATACGCGACTCGTATTATCATGCAGAGAGTAAATCTTTGTGGGTAGATGAAACGGCAAGGGAGATGCTTTTATTTGCTGCTGATTATATTTTCAGTTTCGCTCGTGTTATTTGAGACTGTCTTTTAATATTATTGTTATTATTATTATTTTGAGAGCTTTATTTTCCCAAAGGCACATCATTATAGTACAATGCTTAGTTTGGGAAATATGCATTTATTGTTGTGGCTTTCAACAGCAGCCGAGATTCAATTTATACTTGTTTGGATGAATTGAAGTGATGTGAAAACAAGAGTGAAGGCGGCATGACTGTGTGTGTGTGTGTGTGTGTGTGTGTGTGTGTGTGTGTGTGTGTGGGGGGGGGGGGGGGAGAGGGATCATCTGCTTAAAACACCCAGCAACAGTGCTTCTTGATGCAGTGCTTTGATAACGTCGGAGCTCCATCTAGTTTGCCCAGCGTGCTACTGCTCAATGACCCTGTGCTTTAGATATGTGCTGCAAATGATCTATAGTATTCTTTCATCAGCAGCCGCTCGTTGCTTGCACCTCCGTGCAACAAAATGCGCTCAGATGGCTTACATCAAACTGTTCTGCCAGTGTCGGTCTGAGTGCTATCTTGTCTTTGGGAGACTTTACATCCTTATAAATGAGGTGCAATGGCGGCTGCACGGCATTCTAATTTGGCTGTAATCTAAGTCATTAGAGGAGTCAAGAGCAAGCAAACAGATGGCAGAAGAAATATGATAGATACTATGATGATAATTTTCTGAATCAGTGCAACCCCCTCATTTTCTTAAGCAATGACAAATTGACACAACCCCCCCCCCCCCCCCACACACACACACACACCCTGCCTCCTTTAGCGGCCTATTGTTGAGGTTGTGCCAGAAATGAAGTTAGTGGTGTAACAGCGCTACAATGAATATCAGTCATCCAGATGTTTTCGGATGATAGTCCAGAAGTGGATTGACAAATATTTTCAATTCCAATATAATGATTCATTGGCCACCTTTACCATTATCTTAACTATTATTCGAATGAAATAGAAATCATAAAGCTATCTATAATAGTGAAATGACTTTACAGATCTTTTATACGTATTCTTTTTTCAATTGCCTGCTGAACAATGTTTTCAAGTTATCTCTTTGTTAAATCAAAGTGGAGAAACAATGCATGAAGTTTTCTTTGAGATATTAATTCAACATTTGTATATTAGCTATTTAAAAAAAGTGTCATTTATTATTTTTTTTTGGGGGGGGGCTGGGAAGAGTTATTATGATAGAGTCTTCATTTGTTAGAATCCATTTGGATTCGGTCTGACTGTATTGTGACGAAGAGAGAATAATTTTAAATATGAAACAAATTATATATACAATTAAAAATAGTTGGGCTGATGGCTATGTCAATTATATCTCTTTTACAAAGAAAGGATAGCATGAGGTTCTCATTCAAGGATATTTACCAGTAGATAGATTCTGAATGTCCGGCCCTTCTGCTTATCTGCGTATTTTCAATACTTTATTCCATATCCCCAAAACATGCATTTGGGATCCACTGAAGACCTTTAACTGCCCAAATATATGAATGTGAGTGAATGCTTGGTTGACCCGATGTTCCCTCAGAATGGCTGGTGACTTTTACAGGTCACTCAAGATCACCCATGATCCTGAAGTGGATGATTGGTTCCGAAAATGAACGGATGAATGGATGAATAAACAGGAAACATAAAAGAGCAAATATGCCTTTACCCTGAAAAACCGAACCAGATCGACTAGGTTAACATCTTAAATGCATTCATGCCATTCACCATTGCCAAAGCTTCTCTAAAACCGGGTTTAAGCCCCTTACAAAGCCTAAAATAGCATCACATTCAACTACAATGTGCCAGCCTCCAAAGCTCAGCTGTGGGAAGTGGATCAAAGACAAGCATTGAGTAATGAGGTATTCCTTTTTCTGTGTGGACTAAACGCTTGTCGGTATTTTGGGATCTTAAACGCTTCAAAGTGCAGCAGTAATAAAGTGCCACTCATTAAGAGTTTGAGCTTGTCGATCAAGAATAAATCAAGGGCAAAAAAAGGAGCTACAGTACTTCCAGTCAGATCTCCAATAAAGGGGTATTCACCCTAGTTTTAAAGGTATATGACTGACAGTAGCCCCAGAAAGTAGAATTTGAAATTTGCCCATGCAAAAGTGCCCAAAGTGACGTTTTTGTTTCGACGGGCAGTAGTCCTTGGAACGTGTCCATGCAGTGAAGCTGTGGTTGGCAGAGTCACTGATGATGTTTTAAGCCTTAAATTCCCAACATGTAGTTGATCAAAGCCAGAATACAGATGAAGGTTACCGGCACAGGGAACTTGGAATCTCTGATTGGGTGCTGCGTCTTGACTTGTTTGTCAAGTATACAGCACGTAATTAGTTGTGGGACATTAATTAAATCATGCAGGAATATCTTTGTAAATATAGCCGCTAATTAAGCCTGAGAGCATCGCTGAGCGGTGATGGGTCTGAAAAGCTCTTGAGCCCAACAAATCAGGCTCAACGGAATAGTTTGGCAAGGATAAGAGCAAATAGTCCAGCATTATGGCAATTCACCATTTGAACTATGCTTCTCTGTTAAGCCAGAGCCCGGTGGACACACCTTTACTAATCATTTGTGTTACTGATGGAGTCATCAGACACAAGTTTTTCAAGATATGAGCAATCACTTGGCCAATTGAGTTTATTTTTATCTTGCCTTGAGTTGCAATTGCTAGATTGCACCAGATACACTTCACAACAAGCAGGAGGTGACAGATAATGAATAATTCTACTAGAAAGAACTACGGTATCTTGATGTTCTTTCGCCCCATCAGTTATTTTGATATATTTATTTATTTATGGTCAAAGTGACAAAAAAATGTGAATGTTTGTTTTTATTCATCATATTTTTTTTTTTTTTTTTTTTTGCAGGGACGGATTAAAGGCTTTTCATTTAGGAAACATGATTTACCATTCTACAGGTTTTTGTTCCAATTTCAAAATCGAGACAAACTCAACCCTGATGTTACGTGTCCAACAGAAGCAAAAGCATGATATTCCTTTTTAAGCAGACGGATTACAGACACAAGATGAATGTGCAAAGAAGTGTGGATCGTGGGGGTCGACAAATCATTTTCTTAAAATTGAGAGAAACACACTCACCGGAAAAAAACCATTATCAAACCTCTGATGACTTGTTGATGTCAAGCTCTTAGAAACTTGAGGCACGATTATATCCGCCATTGATCCTAAAACCTTAAATATCTATAAAGACCTCTTTGTTTTCTTACCAGGGTTTATTGTAAATTTGATGCTTTAGGTATCAGAAAATGAGCTGAGTAATGTTTTTTTTCTCAGGATATTTATGTTATTTAGTTAAGGAGCAAAATGTATACTTTACTTACACCTTTCTGTGTGTGTCTGGGGAGGGGGGGGGGGCAATTCAAGGGGGGTCTTATATTTCTGTCCCCAACCAGAAGAAAATAGCACATTGTAGTCATAGCGACCTTCTCCCAAGGTCAACAGCCCAGTTTTATTCTCATAACAATGCATTGAATTATTGGAAGTTATGAAGTTATTTCAAGTGAGGAATTTTCTCACTGTATGAGCAAAAAAAGCATCACATTTTGAATCTTTCATCAAGAATATCTGAAATTCATCCAAAATCACATGCAGGCATGAGGAACTGAATGGCTCATGTGAAGAAATAAAAATCACAATGATGGATGTATATATTGATCAAATCTGCACGTTTATGGATGCCAACAGTGTTATTCCTCAATGTTCTTGAATGAAGACACATGAGTTTTCCATTCACTTTAAGACATTTAATAGTCTCCCAAATAGCTCTCCCAACTAGAAGATAGCATCTCAAAAGTCACATTTAATGGCTTGCAACGTGCTTTGTGCCTTGTAATGTCATTTAACACCTTTGCAAAGTATTCCAAACTGCTTCTCATAAATTATTGTAATTTGTTCTCTCGCCACTCACTTGACTTAGTCATGTAATTACTTTCTGTACTTCTTTTGTTTCATTTTTTAATCACGGACCCACACCACAACCATTAAACTTGAAGCATGACGCAATCCAAAGAGTGGCTCATTTTATCACAAAATGGTGAAAAAGCCGATAATAAGGAAGATATGTGATGAATGGTGTGATATTTCAGCATAATTTAAGACAAATAACTGCTTGTGGGGTGAGTGTCAATATGAAATTTGCAATAAATAAATATGAGTCATTATTGTTTAGGAGTCAGACTGATTGAATTAGATGTGCGCATTAACATCAAATAATGTCGAATGAAAGACGTTTAGGGTTCACCTTTCAAATTCTATAGAAAGCGCATCGGGTCAATAATGACCCTACACATGAAAAATTGTGTCAGCAACACAAAAACTGCAATACATTAACTCATTCACTACCATTTTCAAAGTTTTGGGGGAATTGAAAAGCATGACGTGGAGCCCCATTCCCGAATTTGTTTGGGTTTTGTTTTTTTCTTGCAGAGGGGTGCATTTCAACCTACGTTAAGACCTTTGGCAATATTTTTCCCTCCCACGAGGGGTCAGCATTTAACTTTGGTACACCGGCCCTCACTTTCAATTCAGATAACTCTACAACCAAGTAAACTCAAATTAAACTTTTTTTCTGATGAAAGAAGAGAGTCCAACATTTCTTACGTTGAATTGAATGCTTATGTAGTCTTAAAACTCAATATTCTGTGGGTCCTGTAATTTGAGTGAAAATGACAAAAACCCTGGCACTGACACATATTTTCACATCATCTGGGAGTGAATGAGTTAAAAACTACAAAAGTTAGATGCAACTCCAAATAGGCTCATGTCACTACAAGTCTCTTTGAGGAATCCATGGAAGATTAAATGACACAAATATCAAACTGTAAATTAGCCCTGTGGTCACTCTGTATATGAATTGATAGCAGAGGTGGCCTCTTGGGCTGCCGTCCTGCCTGTTTTCCAGCTCTCCTAGGAGCAACGCATCTGATTCAAATAATCTGGATCATTCTACTGTAATGCTGCTTCAGAGCTGGTTGTTGATCTGATCATCCGAATCAGGTGTGGTGCGGTTGGAAGAGAAGATAAATGGGAATGACTGTTGTCTTCCAGGCCCGGAACAGGACATGCCTGATCTACAGGTTATCTGAGCCATTTACAATGTGTTTAAAATGGACTTCCCTCCTTAAAGACGCAGTGATATTGGTGAAAGAAACGTGGTTTTTGGTTCACCCGGAAAAATTGAACATTTTGGAGGTATCGAGGAAAAGGTTTTTTCAGCTGTCATCTGTACTTCTTTGAAGGTGTCAGATGTTTCTCTCCTCATCCAAAGAGCTTCGTCAGCGAACTAAAGTTGCACTGGTAACTTGGAAAGCCCTTCACTAAATCGCCATGGTGGTTTAAGGTTTAATTTTGACCGTGCTCACAACAGACGTCTTAGGCCGATACCACATGGGCTTAGTCGTGCTAATGAGGTGAAACCAGAGCCAGGGATAAAACAATAGAGCTAAACAGATTGGCTTCAGGCAGTGGTTCACTGCTCCCCCAACCTTAGGGCAGGGAAGTATCAGAGCAGGGGTCCGGCACAGGGACCTATCAAGAGCAGGGGATGGGAACAAGGACCTATGAGAGTCGAGGTCTGGCCCAGCCACATCTATCCATTAGGGATATAGGGCCAGGGTTACCAGCACAACTTTAGTTCACTGACGAAGCTCTTCGGCTGAGGAGCAAAACGTCCGACACCGTCAAAGAAGTACAGATGACGACTGAAGAAACCTTTCCCTTAATGGACCACTCCTGTACAACTGAGAGCCTACACAGACAATATTTTGGAGGTAACAATATTCCGCCTGACCGCGGTGATACATAATGTGATTGTGTGACTATGATGTGCTTGTTATCCATCACCTGCTTTGCCTTGAAAATGACAAAATTGCTTCAGTTGGGACCATATGTTCAAAAGTTGTTGGTTCCAGTAGAAATAAGAACATTTAAAACATTTTTGGATAGTTATTGGAGTTGTGGTTGACTAGACTAAAATTACTTTTGTCAGTGCTCACTGTGTCCCTGTGTTGAAGTCAAAGTGAGCATGCATTGCAAAGTGCACAGCTCAAATTGAAATACATTCACAGTCATTTGGCCTGAGTCAAACAAAACCAAATGAATCATGAAAGGAAACTGTGGATCAATCGCATGTTATGTCCATGACCCCCCTCCTCTGTGGCTTTCTTACAGCTTACACATTTTACTTTCATTTTGGTTTCTTTTTCTTTTTTTGCGTATGTGGGAGTGAGGGTCACCAAATCGGATTGACGCGGTTGTCAAGTCAAAGCAATATGCGAGTTAATTTGCATGTTTTCTCTGTGTCGACATTCTGCTTACAAGCTCAATTCAGAATTTGACTTCACCCTAAAAATGTGTTGCATTGTCCTATGCCCCAAAGTGAAGGACAGATCAAATACAAACATGTGTGTTCTTTGTTTTGAGCCATGTCCTGCGGTTGTTCCCAACATCCTGACGAAGAGTATGTAATAACATTTTGCCTAGCTTTCATATCAACCTCTATTTTGTCTCTCAGAATATGGAATGATCGGAGAGCATACAGTAAAAAGTCAGCGGCCAAGATCAGTTCATGACACAAAGGCCCTGCAGGAGCAAGCTGAATCTGCTAAATTTATGGCACAAACTGGTAATATAATAGTTATATTTCCATGTTTTATTTTCTGAACTAAACTTAATTTCATCATGCATGCTCTCTCTTCTACTGCACCTTCTTTAGTGGAAATGTTTTGCATTATAATTCTTTTTTTTTCCCAACTCATTACACAGAATAGACTTTTCAAACTAAGGCCCAGATGTAATTGTTCAGATCCCCTAATGTGTGATAAATGAAATGCCATTGGCTGATAGCCAAGTCATAATATGACTTTGACTTCAGTGGAGCTTAATAATTCAAAAGTGAAAAATAAAAACAAGCATTAAGATGTCAAAGCACGGTGTGGAGTTCATTTTAATGTTATTATCATTTAAATTGATTGATGGATCGATTTATTCATTTTAATGGCTTTCGTGGGTTATTACTTCTGGAGAGTTTCGTTCTTTGTTTGATTTGGGGAAAGTGTTTACCATTTGTTGTTCTGTTTACATTGCTTTCTGTGTCCAACATTTTATCCACGGTTCATGATCATTTTAATTTGCAACCCACCATCTCCTAAGTGACCACTCCCACCCATCGGCACTTTTCCTTTCCATGTAACACACGCTTACGCTTCGGTACGTCGCATCCCTGTCGAAGTGTATTATTAGTGTGGTTTTCTGTGCTTCATCCTCACATTATTTAAACTCCCTGTGCTGCCTCATTTAACAAATTGATCCACCTTCCAGTCTATCTTATAATCTCCAAATTTAATGGCAGAGTTATGATGCTTAATTGGCTGAATCGATTTATGTTGTCATGCTATGCTGAGAGGAGCTGCTTAAAGCATCAATTTCTCCCCAAAAAGTCTTAATTAAAATACTCGAGATGAAAAAAATGGTAATAATGATTGCATACCAAGCATTTTTTGTCGACTATGGTGTTGTTAATATAATCATGCTGCGTCACGATTACAAGCGTCATGTTTGAGTCCGATTTGGGCACTTGTTCAGACATGTTATTTCTGTTATTAATAATATTTTTTTAATATTAAGAGGATGCATGTTAACTCAAAACTAAACAATAGCAAAATCAACACTTGTCTAACAGGCCTACAACACAAAATACATTGTATTTTCTTTTTTTTTTCTTTTGGAACAAGGACTCATTATTTTTGGGGCAATCGACATCTTTAGATTACAAAAGAATACAAACACCATAAAGAAATTACAGTTTTGCTGCAGTGCAGGGTGATCCATAGTTCCCACCTCTTTACTTACTTCCATTACAGTTTTCCATTTTGTTTTATCAGATGTCATCATCCTTGCATGTCACAATGTTTTTATGAAGTTTAATTTATTTATGCTGATTTTTTTACCTTGTTTTCTTTCAACATGTTTTTGTTTTTACTGAAATGCTTGAAATATTCATAGAGATGAACTGAAAAAAAAGAATGCAACAATGTTGACTGCTAAATTTTTGATAGCCACTTCTGTGATCTTTGTATAAATACACATTTGTTATGACCTGCAGTGATGTGCTTACTTTGTGATTGCTGTCAAAACAATCCATTGCCCATGTGTCAAAGATCACCGAAATAAAACAAAATCTAGTGTCGAGCGCCCAATCTGGTAGTTTTAAATAGAGAAAATCCAGTTTTTCCTCTGGCCAACCTCTCCTCCGTTTTACTGCCCACCTTGCCACTCCTTAGCCGTGCCCCCAAGACCATATGGCTGCATTTAACTAGTGTCACCCTTCTCCCATACAGGTGAATCAGTTGCAGAGGAGTGGTCCCAGTGGAGCTCTTGCTCTGTAACATGCGGTCAAGGGTTGCAGGTGCGAACAAGAACATGTGTCTCACCATACGGAACACACTGCAGCGGCCCTTTAAGAGAATCAAGGGTTTGCAATAACACTGCCCCTTGTCCAGGTAGTGTTAGCCGCAGATTCTTGAATGTTTTTTTTGTAACTCATTTGTTGTTGAAATAGAAGGAAATGTGTTTTATCGGAATGTGTCTTACAACGTATTATGATATTTTTAAATCACTATGAGCAAGTGTTTTCCTTATCGTTATTTTGTGAAAGAGTTTTTTTGTCATTATTACCTTTATGATTTCATCAATTCATAGAACTAAAAGGCACCTCATCAGCAGCAAAATGGTTCCATGACACTCGATTGTGCATGGAGCTGGAACTGATAAGAAATCTGCATCATTTTCTTGAAGGTTATCAGGGATACTCAAAATAGCTCCTTGAACCACACCTTCCAGCCCACAACCCCTCCACCCTCTGTCTCCTGTGTTACATGTATTTATCACTGTACCTTTTTTTAAGTCAAGTGAGATGTCATAAAAAGCTCGAGCACTGATGCATGTACATTCCAGGACCTGCTCATTTTTACGTCAAGAATGCTATGCTGACATTTTAACAGTGGCTGTGTCTTTTTTCAATGTAGCGTTCACACTTCAAATGAAGTGAATTGTTCCGCACCAAAGTCCATGTCGCTTAGCCACTTGTTTGCCACATTGGACCAAATGAACATTACCAGCAGAGCAATCTGATCCACAGTTGGTTTTAACACAATTGAACCAGAGAGGTCTCAACACAGCACTTACACTGTGAATTAATAAAGAAATGACATCAATGCCTGGTCAATTGTGGCTCTAAATGTATCTAAGAGTGTAAAGTGGCCAATTGCGAATACAAAGAAAGACATTTTTTGACACTTGATTTCAGAAAAATTGAATGAGTCATTTGAAATAGCAGCTGAGTGCAAAGCACCTCGAGAGTCACTGTTGTTTAGATCTAATTGCGTTCGGACTTGGATTCGCGAGGGGAAAAAAAATATATACACTGTACATTTTGAAAGGCGCTTAGAAATGAAATTGATTATTATTATTATAAAAATTGGCTTCACAACCACACTTACGTTTCCCTTTTGTCTTCCAAAGAGTGGAAATAAAAGGATATAAAACTCTAAAGTAATTTAGGTTACTCACACATACAACATGTCAAGGTAAAATCTGATCTGCAATGTTCAAAAGGATGCAGTTGTTAAAATCACATAGCGGGCTCTTTGTCTTTGGAGCGGTTCTAAAAATACTGTTTTTTTTGTTTCAAACGAAACTAATCTTGAGTCTTGTGAAAATCGACTCACTGAAATGACAAGTAAACTGCCAATTTTCCTTGTGACATTGAAGAAAACTTTTTCTGAGATACAAATTGATATATATATATATATATATATATATATATATATATATTTTTTTTTTTCTTGTTGCTGTTTGTTTGCAGTTTGTCATGTCATTCATGCAGACATGACTCATCCATCAAAGTGCTGAATGATTTGAGAGTTCTTTGTCTTTTTAATACCACCTATTTTGAAACAGAATGAATATTACCTGAGGCCATCGAGGCTGAATGCTCCTTTCACCCCCCTCCCCCCACCCCACCTTCAACCCCTTTCAAATTGCTGCTGTGGACTGCAACTTTCCCCATTGTGGGATGAATAAAGGTTTTCTGATTCTGATTCTGAAGACAGCTTTTATTTCAGGAATAAACAGTTTGACGGTGACATTTATAGCTGGAAAAAATCCATTGTCCCCAAGTATTTGATGTTCTTGAATTACATCTAAACGGATTATAGCTCTTGTTTTATCATTTCTAGGTCATTCTGGTTGTTTGTGTGTTTGTTTGTTTCTTTAGGTTGTTGGTTTAGTTTCACAATTTGCACACAAAGAGGGACTCAACCAATATTGATCTGTGAAAAAAAAACAAAAGAACACAGTGACGCTTCTCAATCAAACGTTATTTTATAAGAAAGAAATATATAAACATGTAAAAAGGGTTAAAAATGAGAAGCATTTCAGATCACATGTAATTTTGTAAATATAATGAAGGCAAAGTTTTCTCAATCAAAAGACAGCCATCATTCAAGATGACAGTTTCCCTTTACTAAATTGCAATTGATGAGCCAGCGTCTCTTTAGCTTGCCTTTAAACTGGTGGCACTCTTCAACGTTTGTATTAAAAGCATTCATCCTTCCATTATCTGAACATCACAGCAAATTTGAAGTCAAATCAAAAATTGTTTGTTGGATGGCTTAACATCCTTGCTTGGAAGCTTAATATTTCATCCATCCATTTTCCAATCAGTTTATCTTCACGAGGGGCACCGGGCATGCTGCAGCCTATCCCAGGTGTCTTCGGGCTGTCGGCAGGGTACACCCTGAACAGTTTGCCAACGGCAGGACAGAGAACCATTTGCAATCACAATCACATTGAGGGACAATTTACTATGTCACAGTGACCTGCCATACATGTTTTTGGAATGTGTGAAGAAACTGAAGTACCCGGAGAAAAAACACGCAATTGATCACCGTGCAGCTCGCGTAATATTCCATTATGTATAAACACTTGTATTATTGTCATGTACTTTGCCACTTTTGATCAGCTTTATTTAGGTGCATTAAAGCAGAAGCTAGAGGCAGTGGACTTGAACTAATGCTGACATACCTTTGCAGGGACAATAAGTCGGATCCAAATACTCCAGCACTAATCTGGAACTCGAACAACCGGTATTGCCTTTTGTACAACAGGAGCCATTCATTTCCCATCTACAAAACTGCCTTGTGTAGTTATAAAAATACCCCCAAGGTCGGAGCAGTCTACTTTTTACCCATAAATCTGCTCATGTCTGTTCCAGGTCACTGGTCAACTTTAGATTTGTTTGGAACAATGTTCCAATGGGAATTGTTGGAAATAGACATGGAACATATTTTTAAATCACAAAATAAAAGCTCAAAAAATAGTGAGGCTAACCTTTGACAATTGGTGAGGTCCCCCTTGGTCTGCATGACAACATTTCAACGAGTGTATATTTTTTAAATATTCTGGTTCCATTTCAAAGTTTGAAACCTCAAAGACAGTCAACTTTACTTCCTTTCTTTTTATCCTATAGGGTGTTTCTATAAATATTGATCCTGCATCTTAAAGTGATAAGAGATAATCTTTTTTAAGTGTACATTCTCAGAATAAAGGCGAGAACAATTTTCAGCATGTTGATGAGCATTAGGCTTCAATTTTAGCCTACATGTTATATTTGGGGATTTCTACTCACTTGTAGCCAAATGCCTTGTTTCTATCCATAGTCCCCAAGCTAGACTGAACATAGCAATATGACTTTGTATGAATGACACAAAAGAAAAAGAAAACACATATTATGATTAAAAACAGCAGCATTACATATTGGCTTCTTTAAATTCTTTTGAAATGAACAGTTTGAGATGCACTGTAGGATTGTATTCTACTCATTACTTGCAGAAAAAAAAAAGAAAAGTTCCCTTCAACTAAGTTTTGTAATCTCCTCTAGCAGCTCCTCTCGTAAACCTTGTTGCTGGTGATCTTCGATAAATTGTATAAGGCTACAAAGCTTTATTATTGCTATTATCCTGAGCCAAGGCCAGACATGAATTGTGAAACCTATTGTACGTCTGCCACTCTGATTTCCAAATATTACTCTCCAAAGTAAAACTGAGCCAATCGCAAACAATGTCTGCAGTTTGAGGAGGAAGTTGCCATCTGTCGGTTGGAGACGAAAAATTAGATTCCACTCGAAAAAACACCTTTAGCCAACTATTGTTTACAAGGAGGTAATTAGAACAAAACACTTTTGTTCTTGAAAACTCCGCTCACAATAGGCAATGAAATAAAAAGAAAGTGTGTCTTCAGTTACCATTTACATGCATCTCTTTTAATGTATTTGTCGGATTTGGTTTTTAACATATTGAAGGGCAATTGTTATATGACTGCATCTTGAGGATCCCAAAATAATATAGCAGCTTCGGGGACTTACTCTGATCTTAAAGATAAAATGATTGCGTGCCTTGGGAACATTTCTTGAATCGTTTGCACGTGTGATGTCAAAGCCCTTGATTGCATGAAATCTGATATTACTTCATGGAGTTTGACAGCTCTTTTGAAAAGTGAGGACCCATGCCGCGAGTTGTCGGCTGTATAACACTGAATGAATATGTTGTCAGTGACATATTTGCAGAGGACCATTGTTGGCCCACATTAACCTTTATTTAGTGATGCGTTGCGATAATTTCATATGCAGGCGACTAAGAAGAATCAGCGAGTGGCCAAATTGAGCAGTCTCACCACAGGTCAACTACATCTTTGTTTTGAAAGACTCACAACAAGAGATCTCTCTTTCCTGCGTGACACACTGTGAATTAGCGTTCCCCCTGAAAACGTTAATAATGATTGCCAAATATACTTGATTGACGCTTGTGCCTGAGCGTTTGTGAATTAGACCCGCACTGTCCACGTGGCCAGGGTTTCATCCACGATCGTAATAACAGCTCGTTACTTTTGATTGATTTTATTTCCTTTCATGGCACCATGCAGTTTATGATTGTCCGGCTCTGCAATGGCACGGTGAAGGGATATTGATCGGGCCTGACACCTTCTCTGTGCCCGCAGTGCACGGTGTATGGGAGGAATGGTCCCCGTGGAGTCTGTGTTCATTCACATGTGGCCGAGGTCACCGCACTAGGACTAGGATGTGTGCGCCCCCCCAGCACGGAGGCCGGGCCTGCGACGGACCTGAGACACAGACTAAGCTTTGCAACATAGCCCTTTGCCCAGGTATTATCTTTTTGTGAGAAACATTTAGGAAAAAAAACACTTTTTACGACATCCCATACGATATTGTTATTTTGGGATGAATTAAGGTGCGCGCACACACACAGAGAGGGAAAGAGTTTATCGACTGTTCAGCCTAATAACTAGCTAGCTATCTCACTAGCTAGCTATTTGCTATCTGTTTGCTATCTGGTTCGCTGGCCGGCTATCTAGCTAGCTAGCTATTAGCTATATAGCTATCTAGCTGGCTATCTAGCTAGATATCTGTTGGCTATTATTGGCTAGCTAGCTAGCTATCTATTTGAGTTACTTCCGGAATGAGTGAACGCTGGCGCGTGTGGCTTCCACTGTTCACCCACAGAAAAACTTGTGACTGTAAAGTGACCTTGAGAATTTTGAAAGGCGCTTATAATTATTATTATTATTATTATTATTATTATTATTGTCAGTCATCTTTTAAAAATTGTGACTATGGATGGTCCCAAAGGTTTTAGTTTATGAAGAGGAAGTAACCTTACTCATCTCTTGTCATCGTCCTAGCAGATCTATATTCATATGATCCCAATCCTCACTGCGGTCTGATAGATGGTTGTTAGGATCATGCCGTAACGCCGCAATTTTTTCCTGCTTTGACACGCACTATTCATTACTTATGTGGTAAAAAAGAAACAAAGTCATTATCAAGCCTAAATTATTCTCATAATTTCGCATCGACAATAGCATATTTTGCTATCAGATCAACATAGGCAGTCCGTCAACACATAACCTTATGACACGAACATGGTGTGGCATGCTTCATAAATAATAAGCAAATGGGATTTTACTCTGCAAATGCACAACCAATTTAAATACTTAAGTGACTGAACCAGAACTACTTTTTGTTTGGGATAGGCTGAGTAAAGTCATCAATGTAATTACAATTAGCAAAGAATAAAACCGGCTTAAAATAGAAGGCTTCAGCTTTTATGCATATTACCATGCTGCAATCAATCATTAGAACAAAGCCAAATCAATGCAGGGTTTGTGGTGCCTTTGTTCCTTACAAATCTCGTCAAGTGTCAATAATAGCAGGTCGACTTCAAAGTCACGTTAGCGCTGATCATCATGCTTGCATTCACATTAAACGTTGCCTTTGGTCTGTTAAGAGTTGCTCTTTTCTTATATATAGACATCATGGCATAGCTTTAAAGACCTTGACAGTCGTCGCAATCCAAGTATAGCTGCGGTCAAGTATCCTTGCTGCTGAATACATTTCTAAAATCTCCAACCTTTTCTGTCTGCCCTTATTTATTCCTTTTCCCCCTTTCGTCACTTGCGACGCGTGTTGTGTTATGGCTGGTGCCTCAGTGGATGGACAGTGGCAAGAGTGGAGCTCTTGGAGCGATTGTTCAGTGACCTGTGCCAACGGCACTCAACAGAGGACCAGGCAGTGCTCAGCGGCCGCACATGGGGGATCGGAGTGTCGCGGTCACTGGGCAGAAAGCAGAGAGTGCCATAATCCTGACTGCACAGGTAAAAAAAATATATATAAATAAATACATAAATAACCAAATTCCAAAAAAAGCCTCTTAGTACCATAAATGTAAAGGGATAAATGGAGGCCCAGATTGCGTGATTATACTTTTATGAGTAATGGACCTTGGATTCTTTTAGCTGCTCTTCTGATTGCATGCTTCACAGCGAAAGAATCAGCGAAATAGCAATAATGTTCAAGACCATGCTCTCTCAATTGGATTTGTAAAATCCAGTTAGAAATGCTGTATGCCTTTCAAAGAATTCTGGGTTAGGAGTCCACCCTGTCTGTCAACGCCATTGATGCATTAGAAGCTCAGAGATGTCAGTTTAGTGGCCTCCACCAAGTCTTGTCTCATCACACCGAGGCCTTCACATAATCTCCTGATGCAATTTTTGCCGCTGCAGACTGAAAGAGCACAGATTTTCTTTCCTTTGTTATTCGTCTTTCATTTTGAAGTCTGTCGAAATGTTTCACGACTGCACACTCAAAGCAAAGCACTGAAGGAAATGATAAAGGATTTTCAGGGTGTTTATGTTTATTTTTCTCCATTTTTTTTTTTGTGATAATGAACCCAGGGTGGCTTCACACCATGATGGCACATTATGCGATTTTTGTCTTTTATGAGCTGAACCAATTTAGCAATTAAAAAGGTTTCACAAGGTGAGCGATCAAACGCCTGCCGGATTCACACTGCCTATACCCTGGTACACCATATAACATTGATGGTGAAAAATGCACTTTTATTAAATAGTAATTACAGTTTGGCACCTTCACACAAACTTCCCACTGCAATATGACTAATTATGTCATTGAGATCCCCAGAAACAAAGGAAAATTCACCCTGGATGCATACATTTTTCTGACTCCAATTTTTAAATGTAATGGGTCAATTCAAAAACATACAAGGGTGAGCTGACAAGTTCATGTGCCATGCTAAACAAACAACAAATCTCCACGGTAGCGGTAATGAAAGACAGTTTCCATTCATAAAATATTCGCAACAAAGCAAATACCTAATTAAAACTCATCTGTTAATTAATTAGATTGACTTTCAGCCAGGATGACTGTGGTTTCTAATTCTGACCAAGAGAGAAGGGGGTTAGTTGGAGGACAATGAAAATGAAATTGTTTCCCACTTCTAAAGAACAGGGTATGGGAATTATTACATTGCTGAGGGGTAGCATTGTTTTGTGTAATGCTCAGTTTAATAGTCTTCATTACAAGGGTATAAAACCCGCTGCTGGTTATGGCAACTTTGAAATTATTATGCTTGAACGTTGGCAGCATGAGGGAAATGATCGCCATTTGCAGGGAAGCTTCTGTAGCCATAAAACCCACATGGTGCTAAGTGCCCGAAGTTATGTTTGTTCAATTTTGGACCATTAGTAAGCATCCTAAATTGTGCAAACGGACAAAATGACAGAGTGCGAAATAATCACGCTGTGTAAAAAAATGCTATTTGTCAAATTGGATATTTTGAATTTGAGCCTAACAAGATGACTGTGTTTCAGCAAACGGACAGTGGAACCCGTGGGGTCCGTGGAGTGGCTGCTCTAAATCTTGTGACGGTGGATGGCAGAGGCGAACTCGAGTGTGTCAGGGGGCAGCGACGACCGGCCATCAGTGTGACGGCAACAGAGAAGAAGTTCGGAAGTGCAGCGACCAACGGTGCCCAGGTGAGGCACACTACTTGAAAGCTCTCCATATTATACACTATACACTTTCTCATTGGGGTAATTGGAGGAGGTGATTAATTTTTACCAGACGCATGCAATGCTCCTTCGACACGGAACATCAGGCAACATGGTTGTGAGCTAAAGTGACATGTTCACAAGTCTTAATTTATAGTAGAAAACACTATTTTTTCTGCATAGAATACTTTGGTATACTTTGGAATATTTTGGTGGTGTAGATAGCAAATTGCCCCATTGTGGGACTATGTAAGGCTTTTTGATTCAGATTCTGATTCTTAACATGAAATAATGTCCTAAACTCGCAGTGCTGCCTCGCTTCCCAAATATCTTATTTTTATTGTAATGCAAAGAGATGATTGCAGCATGAAAGAAATTCCGCATGAATTGGGAAATCTAATAAGGATGTTGCGTAGATCCAGTTCAATTTTAGCACATTGTATTCCAGCACCATATGAGATTTGTCCTGAGGACTATGCAGTATCGATGATGTGGAGACGCACACCTTCGGGAGAACTGGCCTTCAACAGATGCCCACCTAATGCTACAGGTAAGGACAAGCAATTATTTTTAATTTTTTTTTAAGTTGTCTTTGGTTACCTATGCTTCTTTTGTAAGTCATGCTATGTGAATTAGGGTAGTGTTTTTATTTTCATGGAGGAAAAAACATTGAAGATGCACTCCAGTGTAGTTGTTTCTTGACCAATCTTAGTGAAATCTACAAAACCTTGGGACAAAAACAAAATATGATGCCAGAGTTGCGCCTTTGAATCAAAAACGCAATACCTTTATCCCTTCATTTCTATTCAACATGCAACATAACTTTTGGCAGGACGTGTTAGATTTGCACAGGGCTGTGACTCATATCATTGCATTGTTATCAAAGGGATCAATGACATCTTTTTTTCAAGACATTTGCAAGAAGCAGCCATGCAGCTTAATTTTGTGGTGTGGAAAATAGTACCATGTTATTGGCCACTGATTGCTTCTATTGTCCTAACTGACGGCTGGCCTGATTGCCCTACTTGCTCTGGTATCACCTCATCAGCATCACTAATCCTATGTTGTCTCAGCAGTCTGTTTATACGAACGATCCAAATCGAACCTCACACCACAATATCCGTTTAGTGAAGGATTAAATACTAAATTTGCGAATTAGGAGACTTAACATAGAGATAAAAAACAAACAGTCAGAAATACAAACTTATTATAAGCGATTACAAACCAAACGTACCCACAGAATCTATCAGGAAGTGTGTGAATTTACTAAATCCGGATACATGAGGCACCGCAGCAAAACCAAAGACAGACAAAAGGGTAAATTTAACAAATCACTTTTACAGAAACACTCACAGCTACTGGTAAACACGAGAAAAATTAGGAAGGAGCAGATTTCAAGGGAGAATTGGATCAAAAATTTGTCAGACAGAGATCTCTCAAAGACAGAAAAGGCTGTACTAACCAAAGGTTTAAATTTCTCAGTGACTCCTAAAACACTACCTACAACAGACTACATCACAGCTAATGAATCAGCTATTAGAAATAACAAACATTTGTATGCAGAGACAGAGGACCTACGCATAAAAATATCAGCCCTTCTCAGGAGTGCCAAACCCCCTCCGTCCAACATAACATGAGAAGAGAGAAAGGCGTTAACTACTCTACAAAAAGATACAAATATTACTATTTTGCCAGCAGACAAGGGTAGGTGTACAGTGCTTCTTAACAGATTGGATTATGAAGACAAAATAGATAGGTTAATCAGTGATCCTAACACTTATGAGCAACTAAAAAGGGACCCTTCCAATAGATACAAGAAAGAAATGATAGACTGTCTCCAAAAGTTAGAGAGAGAAAAACATATATACAATTTTATTTTAGATTATCTCTGGGAGAGGCTACACCAGGTATCTATAGCCTACCAAAAATACATAAAGAAGGGTTCCTCCTCAGACCCATTTGTTTGTAGCATTGACTCCTCGAGATACCATGTTGCCAAATATTTAAAAACTACCTTAGCTCCGTTGGTTGGTAACAGAATATCACGTAGAGAACGCCACAGGGTTTGTAGAGAGTATCAAAGACCTCATATTGGAACCTGAGGAAACATTGGCATCTTACGATGTGACTTCTCTCTTTACATCTGTCCCAACCCCAGCAGCAGCCTCAGTGGTGAGGACGAGACTGCTGGCGGACACTTCTCTCTATGAAAGAACCAAACTTAGACCGGACCACATCTGCCAATTATTGAAAATATGCCTTAACACTACATATTTTCAATTTAGAGATACATTTTACAAACAAATTCATGGTTGTGCTATGGCCTCACCAGTTTCACCCATAGTGGCTAATCTGTACAACAACAGGGCCTCACATCCTCCCACGGTGACACAACCGAGGCACTGGTTGAGATATGTGGATGATACTTTCGTCATAATTAAAAAACAAGAAATTAAATCCTTCACAGATCACCTCAACTCGGTAGACATCAACATTAAATTTACTCGCGAGGACATTAAAGAGAACTAGCCTTTTTGGATTGTAAAGTAATTATAAAAGAGGACAGAGCGCTAAAAACAGTATTTAGAAAGGCTACGCACTGACGAATACTTGCTTTTCGATTGTAACCACCCTCTACAACACAAACTCGGAGTTATCAGAACCCTCCAGCATAGGGCTAAACTAATCCCAACAAGCGTCAAAGGTAGAGAAAAGGAGTCAAAACGTATCAGGAGAGCACTCACAAACTGTGGGTACCCTCAGTGGTCTTTTAACAAATGTCAAAAGGAAAGAATAGGGATGAAACCAAAAAATTCTGAATATACAAAAAGGAGAGGAGTAGCAGTACCTTACATTGCAGGAGTTTCTGAAAAACTACAGTCATTTGGCAACACAAAATTCCTACTTGTTTCAAACAGATAAACACTTTAAGGCAAAAAATAGTGTATCCAAAAGATAGGCTGCCAAATGAAAAACAAAGTAATGTAGTTTATTCAATACCTTGTAAGAATGAAAATTGTGAAGAGCAATACATTGGGGAGACTAAACAAATTCTCGAAAAGATACTTTATCAACATCGCAGGGATAATACTAGTGGGTATATATATATATATATATATATATATATATATATATATATACACAGTAAAGTCTCGTTATATCGATATTCTCGGGAGTCGGAAAAAATATCGATATAACCGGACTATCGATATATCTGAAACTGCGGCATGTAAATTTTCTCCTTGCGTTCATAGAAATAGTATCGGAATAAGCAGTACTATCGATATAACCGATAACGATACAACGAGCCTTTACTATATATATATATATATATATATATATATAAAGCATCCGACACCTTCAAAGAAATACAGATGACGGCTGAAGAAACCTTCTCATTGATGGACCACTCCTTTACGACTGAGAGCTTACACAGACCTACCTCGCTCTTATCTGCAAGTTTAAAGCCTTTGGACTATGTTGTTTACGTCAAGACATCATTCTGTCATTTGCAAGGAATCAGACCATCTTTGTGTCTGTCAATGCAGAAGAAAATCGGGTGAATGTTCAAGGGTTTTGTGAGAATCATAACAGTAGGGCGCTAAATTGCTTGACCTTAAATGCTCGCATAATGGAGGGACTGGTACAATGATAAAAGGTCAAAATACAGAGAGCAGAAATATTTTATTCTTAAACTGCAGTGGCACTTAGCAAGGGTATAAGACTATAATGGAGGAGAGTTTAGGTCAGGTCAAGTTTGTTTGTAAAGTAAATTAGTCACAGCAAAAGTTTCAGCACGATTTATAAGGGCTGCATTATGAAACATTGAAAGGAGTAAAACCTTTTGTCTTTATATTTAAATTGAGGTCAATCTCACACAACCAGATGTGAAATGAACCCATGATAAGGCCTCTTTCTTCCCTCCAGGCTATTCTGACTGCTGAGACCAACTTAACAAGGATGAAATATTGATCAGCACAAGCACCACAACCAAATATGAGACATGAATGTAGCCAGACAGCTCTGGTGACGTGTCCAAAATGTGTTCGGGGCACAGGCACGCTTACACTGCCGTTGTCACTGTCATCATCAAGGTCATCAGAGAAACGGCGCATAGCACTGGGGCATAAGCATCGGCTCACCCATCACTGGTGACAACTGCCACCAGAGGCGAAAAGATGGGCTCGGCTTGTCGGGAGGCAAGGAGGGGATTGTGGGGGCTGTGGGAGACTTTCGGCCAATGTGGATAGCGGTGCTGCAATGTGGAAAGACAGGCGGACCGAAACGCGTGAGCTCAGCTGCAGCCGTGCAGAATGTTGAATTGGATTTTGACAAAGCAGAACTCTGCAAGATAAATCTCAGCAGGAATAGAAACACAGGAAAGACAATGGTACAAAGGACACGAATAATTAAAGTCCACCTCATTAGACTGCAACGTAGCGGAAGCATGGAGTTGATGGAAACAGACGGATTATTTTTATTTTATCCAGATCTTTGCATCGGCCAAATCATTAACAAAATTGAAGAGAACACACAGTGGACCAGTGTTTTGTTCGTGTTTATATTGTCTACCCACATTGTCATTTTCTGTACTCAGTGGCAGACAGATATCAACAAGGCTGTTGTGTAGAAGCCAACAAAGGGGCTCTATTGTGAATCCTCACAGAAACACAAAAGTAAGGGACTTCTGTCAGACTGTAAACATCCATTTTATCTGACTGGTACAACAGAAAAGATATTGATGTCCTCTATCTGCATTTTTATTCCAAGATGCACCAATTAAATGACTTGTTAAATGTCAAAACTTTTTGACTGACACATGCTTGTGCCACATGCAACATCAGCCCGTCAACTGGATATGGGAGAAGAGTGCCTCATTTGGCAAGTAGAATGTTACTGTCAAAGAAAAGTATATAAAATTTCCTCAGGCTGCACATTTTTCCTTAGGCCTGCCCTCTCTTAACTCATTCACTGTCACACGCACGTGCAGTTGGGATTTTTTTTATTTTTTACCCGTTCGATAATGACACCATAAGATGTGAGTATATGTTGTCTCCAAAAGATTGGACGGCACTTTTGGCAGCAAGGGTTCAGAGATGATTAGCTGATCAATGAATGGCGGATGGGGGAGGGTGGGGGAGTCGTTTGGCAGCTGATTTGGTCATTTGCTACGGACTGCGATGCCTCCAGAGCGCCTTGACATTTGATATAAATCTTTTTGGAAAAGGTTCCAATCAGTGTAGCGAGAATGCTCAGAAGGCTCCCTTCTATCTTTGACATTGACAGATACCCAAGGACTGATGAAATACAAAAGGGGAGTTTGGGGCAGGTTTTCTTCCAAAATAAAAGGGAGAAAAACAAAATGTGTTCATTGACACATCTTGTTTTTTTCAAACATCGCAGAACTTTTGGAGTCTATCAGTTATGATTATCTGAACATGATTAATAGTCCCCATACTGTATTTATCAAGTCAGTGTTTTAAAATAACATTGGTGTCAGTTCAGTGCTCTCATTAAAAATGTAATTTATTTTTTATGATGTGCCAATAATTTATTTAGTTCTGCATAATTTTAAATGATTGTTCTCCAAAGCAAGGATCAAAATTTGCATCAATTTCTGTCCCTAACTGCGGCTTGAATGATCAAGCCCGATGCCACTCACCTAAAGGAGAGAGCAATTATTGCAACATTGTGTCAAGCTGTTAAACTCTTCACAGGTTGATGCACCAAACAGCTGTCATGTACATCCGGTTTTCTTATTTATTAAAAGAACAATAAGGACGTCTTGTATTAATTCCAACACCTCTGCATCATAAAAATGTTATGTAAATTAAAACCATGACCTATGATGACCCCTACATAGTATAAGAGAAGTATTATATGACATTTTGGTGGTGTCGTTACATGCTTTTGTTATTGCTCAGTTTCTTGAATGCCCCCCCTCAGGTGATAATTATTGTTCTTCTTTTGCTTCCAATCTGTGGGATTGAGGCATTTCGCATCAATGAACATTTGCCTTTCGCAATTCTTATTTCCTTTTTCGGAATTCACATTACCGTGGCATCAGAAAGGTCATCACCCACCCCAAAAAACATCAAGTGGTTGCAATGAGTCAGCGGTGAAATCAAATTATTCCAAAAACTTGAATCAGAAAAAAAATGTCTTAAAATGTTTCTGTTCACCACCCACGACTTTCAATGCAATTTCATCTCTCAGTAACACTTTTTTTCTGTTTGATCTCATTAGATTGTGCAAGTGCACCTCAAGCTGTGTGTGTACTTTGGGGCATTAAACTCGAACCGAGGGCATGGTTGTGCTGTGATGCTGTAATGTGGTCGTCATTGTGGTTAGACTCAGTGTGCAGAACTGATCCAGACTCTTCCCTCACTCTCACGATGCAGCACAAGTGGATGATGAGACGAGAAGATAGTGGAAGGTGGGCGTAGTATCAGAAAGGTGGCACTGAGCCTATTTTCCCTGTGTGTGTGTGTGTGTGTGTGTGTGTGTGTGTGTGTGTGTGTGTGTGTGTGTGTGTGTGTGTGTGTGTGTGTGTGTGTGTGTGTGTGTGTGTGTGTGTGTGTGTGCTGACTTGTGGAAAAATGAGAATGGGAACATACAATATGGAAGGTTTAAGTGAGATAGGAACGCCAGGAGAAATGTTTTTTTTGGTTCTTTGTTTTTTTTCCCTTATTGTGTGACTTTTCCTCGGGATGTCGAGCGCGGCCGGTTGATCTGTGAAGTGCACTCCAGCAGGTCGGCAGCTGGGTAGGTGTGGTTGGACCGTCTCTGTAAGATGCACATGGCCGTGTGGGTGGATATTGGGTCGTTCTGCTATTTCTGGATCGCTGTTCCGTTGCCTGACAGCGACCGCAGCAATAGTGCCGCATGCTTGAATAAACCAATCTTGAGATTTCATGTTGCACTAATAACACGAGACATGATGCATATATTACAAGTCATGGGACTCCAGTTTTACTGCCAAGACGTTGAAAAAGCACTCTCAAATGCACTGCATAATTGAATATGCAGCATCAAATTTTGATAGTGAGTGATGAGCTACAGAAGTGGACAAAGGGGGATTGTTAAATATCTAATGAATAGAACTAATATGTCTCTCCTCTTCTCTTTTTCACTCCCCTTCATTTCCTTTTTCCCACTTTGCCGCACCCTTCTGCCATTCAATTCTCCTTTGGTCTTAATCCCACGCCTAAACTCTCTGCGTCCGCATCCTCATCTCCCTTCTTATCTCCCCGCCTGCCGCTTCCTCCTCTCCAAATCTGTCACCTTTTCTCGCTCCCGCCATCTCACAGGCACGACCAGTCGACGTTGCTCTTTGGATCACCGTGGTATGGCCTTCTGGGAACAGCCGAGCTATGCGCGATGCATCACGAATGAATTCAGATACCTGCAGCAATCAGTAGGTGCAAAGTCAGCTCTGCTCCTCCCCCCTCCCACTACATCCTCTGTTCCCAATACATCATAATGTAAACTCCCCTCCCGCCCCACGGCACGTTCTCCCCAGCACTCATCCATTATCATTGCACGTGGCGCGACATCCATCTTTCAATAGACACGGAAAGGGAACATTTTGCCATATATCTTAAAGTTCCATTTTCTCGCACGTCCCTTGTTTTGTCTATTGGACTTAAATCAACCAGATGTAAATTGCTGAACTACAATTACATTGGACCCAAGAACAAATTGTCTCTAAGACAGTGTCAAGTCATCCAAACAAGGTGGACACATTGCGTCATAGCGATGTGTTTTGCTACAGAAACATTAGATTGTGCTATCATTTCAAATGAGTTATGACATACTCCTTTGAATTCCATTGATTAAAAAAACTTTTGAAAGTCATTCAGACACATACCTTTAAATTACGATGTCTTTTATGTGAAAATGTTTTCATTTTGTGGCAAAACGAGTCTCTAATACATCATATTCAGTTGGAACAAAATGGTACCCAAACAAATGTAAGCTTTTATGACTCCTTTATAATGACAGTTTTTTCTAAATGAGTTTTAATTTAAATTTGAATGAATGAGTTAATGAATTGATTAATTAATTCCGTTTTAATTTAAATCCTGTTATCGAATGAACATCAAGATCCAAAATTGCCTATAACCTAGGCCAAATTTGAGTTACAGTACTTTCAACACAAAAAGACCCACTGAATAATTAGGTGCACTTTCAATGATTTTTTTTCATACAATGGCCAAGGAAGCCACTCAAAATGGGCAGTAAAACACATTTTGTTAAATCAATGACAATTCATTTAACTCATTCAATGCCATTCCTGAATTTATTCGGTAATTGAAAATGATGTGGAACGCCATTCCTGATTTTTTTACGGTTTTGTTTTTTCTTGCGGGGGTGGGGGTGCATTTTAAGCTTCGGTCAGACCTCTGACAATATTTTCCCTCCCACGAGGGGGCAGCATTTACCTTTTGGACAGCCGCCCCCAATTTTAATGCAGATAACTCTACAACCAAGTACATTGAAAATAAACTAAATCAATAAAACTTTTTATCTGATCAAAGAATAGAGTTTAATGTTTCTTACACTGCATTGCTTGTTGATGTAGTCCTAAAACTCTTCTTCTGTGGGTCCTGCAATTTGAGAGAAATGACTAAAACTCTGGCACTGGAGTGGACACAAATTAGCACATCGTCTGGCAGTGAATGATTTAATTAATCAACAGCAAGTTCGAACATTGACTCGTTAACGTTTAAACTCTCCTGTCGCTGCTCTATTTACGTTTTCAACTTCATAACGAAATACCTGAAGTTCGAACTCTGTGTCGTAAGCATGTCTCCAGCAAGGAGCCATTTTGTCGGGGCGATATATTATCGGAATTATCACGCAGAAGGCGCATTGGATTTTAAAGCACATTCTGAGTGTTTAAGAAAACGGAAGGCATTTAGAACCGCCTTTTAGTGCGGAAAACACAGTACTGTAGTTAGATTTGTTTTGAATGTCAATAAGGACATAAAAAAACTTTTTTTTAAATAGTGGCTCAGCCAATGTTACATATAAGGTATATGTTGTATTTACCGTATTTTAAATGAGTTTGGTGTTCTAGTTTTTGTTTTTTGTGTCCGCATTAGGATTTTTTTTACATGCACTTTTTCACGCAGCCTAAAGGCGATCTTGCTATCACTCGCAACCTGATTTCACAATGCAAATGGTCAACTGCAATGGTTTAAAATCTCTCACACATGCAATATACAGTTAGAATATTGTGCTGTGTTTTTAATGCATTGCCATACCAGTGAATGTATACATGATGGACCTTGAGTATCATTTTTTATTTACAATTTCTGCCTGAATGTCTATTTTCTGCTCCAGTTAACTCTTTTTATTCACATTGGCTCATTTCAGTCGTCCGTGAGGCACAACACAATTGAGTCTGGCTAAAATACTAAGTGTCACATAAAGGCTCTCTTGGAAAATGGGCTTTTCTTTCATACTTCATTCACTCAATTTCCTCCAATGTGCAGCTGTCTGTTCTAAAATGCGAAGGATGCCGATGCCCCAAGTTCTGTCCTCTCCTGTTTTTGGAGGTTCAGGGCCACCTCGCAAAAGGACAGAGGCTGCTGGCAGGGGATGGAATGTCCCAGGTGACCAAGAACTTGCTGGACCTTACCCAGAGGAAAAACTTCTATGCCGGGGACCTTCTATCATCTGTGGAGATCCTCCGTAATGTGACCGAAACTTTTAAGAGGGCCAGCTATGAACCGTCTTCTGATGACGTGCAGGTCAATTCAAAACTATTCATATCTCTTTATTGTTTTAGCAATGTTTGAATGAATTTGAAGCATATTTACGAATAGCTCATTGCAGACCTCTGAATTGGAATTTAAATTAAGAATAAGGGAAAGCGGTTTTCCATGTATTTTTATTTTATTTATTTTGTTACTAATGCTTATTGATTCATGAAGAATGGCAGACAGATGCACAGTTTAGCTGAAACTGTGAGGAATGGAATGTATTGTTAAAGCAGTTCATCTTTGGCCTGCCTACATTACTGTTGTGATGGTATTTGACTACATTTTCTGAACAAACAAAAGAAAGGATTAACAATCAATCTCAGAACTTTTTCGTAACGCTTCCTCTTAAAGTTTCAACCAAAATTTTAAATTGTCACATGTAATATCTCATTACACATTTATTACATTAATGTAAACAAAGGTCGAATAAAGCATGATTCTTGACTTTTGTTTTCAAAATTACTTATCCACCAAATTGTTGCACATTGTATTATGTATTATGAACATTTATACATGACCAAATCCGCAGTTGGAATGGTGACAATACGCCCCATGACAAAAACGAGTTTGTCAGCCTTGCCCTAGAGCAAAACCAATGAAAATTTGGAATCAAGCAAAAACAAAAATCAATTGGATTGTTTTTTTTTTTCAATCTCAACGTTATTGATCAGTGTAATTAAGTAGTGTTATAATATGCAACAACCCTCTTCTGATGTTCTTCTTTTCCTACAAATATTTTATAATAGCAAAAAATGACCGCTGTTAAAAAGCTAATTAATACACAAAGCTTGTCGTGTTGTGCGGTACCAGGAAATTGATAGCAATCTTCTCCCAGCCAACACTGTCAGATATTAGAGAAATGTCTGAGGCAGCACAAAGGCTGACAAACAAGCCTGTGGCTCTATTGTGTTAGGAAGTTGCCTCCACAGCCTAAGCTGTTTCATCTCATCATGTTGGTCTTGACTGCAGTCTGATCCTCTTTATGTCAATGATGGAGATTATAGCTAAAGCTCCAGCTCCCATCTTCAATAAGATAATGTATGTCCTCAGAGCTATGTCACTTTCAAGGCACCCTTGTCGGGCACTGGGATCACTCAAGCACACGTGTGTGCTTTACTCACCATCTATGGGTCACGTTGACTGAAATGGGAACTAATTGGACTGTAATTAATTGTTAATTCATTAGATTTTAGGCCAAATCCCATCATTTTGATCGAAGATGAGGACAGAGTTGATCAATTAATTGATAAAAAAGGAGACTCTCTGTCTAAGTGCTCTAGGCTCTTACTTCTGTCTTCCCATTGGGCTCAGTACCGAGGATTAACGAGAAGACTGACTCAACTATGACCACATGATCACCTATAATAAGAATAGCGCATTCTCAACATCACCCACCTCAGCTGTATTTATAGAGCACTATAAAACTTTTTCCCTCAATTGCTTCAAGATGCAATTAATAATTAATTTCCTGCAAATAATGTAATTAATAATGATAGAGTAATCAATTATATCGATAAAATATCTAATCGATATTCACCATCCACAAATTAGGAGTCAGTGTATAATATAATGACCAAAAAATAAAATAAAATAAAACCTGCTCATAGTTGGATGCAACTGTTCCAATGCATGATGGCACCACCACCATGTTTGATTGTCGGTATGATCTTCTCTAGTCGGGCTTAGTTATTTCCATTGTAAAAAATATATTGCTTCCCTAGCTCATAGCCCAATGATATGATAAAAGTGCAAGTCCGTTGTCACTTCTACGAAAAAAAAACAGTACTTGCCAGGAATTTCTGGAGCTCCTCTAATGTTGGCATCGGCCTGGCCGGATTTCTTCCTTTTTTCATCAAGTTCCAAGGGACGTCTAGTTCTTGGTAATGTCAACTTTGTGCAAAATATTCGCTGATACTGACTGTCTTGACTGTGTTCCCGGATGTATTTTATGCCTTGGAAATTCTTTTTTTTTCCTACCCTTCTGCTGGCTGATATTTGAAAGTCCCTCTGAAGCTGCGGAAGCTTACTACAGACGATGACCTGTGCTGTAAGATGTGACAACAAAAATATTAGGAGGTCTCTGTGGGAACATCTTAACTGTCAGTGAGGTTAATCAGGTGGACTTAAAAACGTACCAGGAGAGTGCAAACTTTCCTTTAACATAAATTTGAACGTGACTGGTTAGTCCTGATAATAGCCACCTCTCCAGTTGTATGACATTAACGCATATTGTCTCTTTTTTTCACTCCCCCTCTTTTTAATTTTTGTAGTAGACTTCCACGTGTATAAAGTGACACAATTTGCAATTTGCAGAGCATGTGCAAAGATAGTCATAGAATTGGCGTTGATGTTCAGATCTCAGTGCTGACATATAGATGAGAAGGTTTCTTCAGCCGTCATCTGTACAAATTTGAAGGTTTTGGACGTTTCGCCTCCTATCCAAGAGGCTTCGTCACCTTCAAATTTGTACAGATGACGGCTGAAGAAACCTCATCGTGGACCATTCCTGTACGACTGAGAGCTTACACAGACGTGGTGACATATTGTGCCACTAATATTCAACGTTGATGTGTCAAGCATGAACGGCCGACCTTGAGGCTCGTTAACCTTTTTTTTTCACCTTAAAAAACTCTGAGATGAGAAAAGCATTTTGTCCACGATTATTACTGGAGTTCTTTTGAGTGTGTGGGCCCACAGCAGAGCAGTCAGATAGGCAGCAGTTCCCCCCCCCCCGCCATCATCCCCTTCCCCCATCCCCCTGACGCGCCTATGCACGAATGCAGTGTTAAAGTGGGCACATTACCACCAGAGGGAGCATAAGCATTCAAGTAGAAAACAAGATAGCCTCTGTCGAGACAGACAGACAGACAGACAGACAGAGAGAGAGAGAGAGAGAGAGAGAGAGAGAGAGAGAGAGAGAGAGAGAGAGAGAGAGAGAGAGAGAGAGAGAGAGAGAGAGAGAGAGAGAGAGAGAGAGAGAGAGAGAGAGAGAGAGAGAGAGAGAGAGAGAGAGAGAGAGAGAGAGAGAGAGAGAATCCCTCAGGACCAGACGAAATAAGAATAAGGATCAGACCAAGGTCCTATTACGACTGCAGGCATGCACCTCAAGCATTCCCACCCCACTGTCTCCCGCTGAACAAGACAATTCACACAGCTGCTCAAACATTCCCCTTCATCCGTTGTTCCCTTATGGTTGCAGGTTGTGCTTATTTCCTCCAGCCCTCAATATTTTTTTCTGCAAGCTGCAGGGGTGCGTTCAAGGAGGTCGTGTTGAGTTGCCCCTGATATGCCATCACACAGCCGTCATAATTTTTTAGCATCCGAGAGCAAAAGTGAGGGACGTGTGCATTATCTTTCGTGATATTTCCTCTCCTCTCTCCACAGAATTTCTTTCAAATCATCAGCAATCTCTTGGAGGAGGACAACAAGGAGAAATGGGAGGATGCACAGAAGGTAGCCATGTTGCCGTGAATAATTCAAGCCCGCACTAGTGTTGTGCACTTAAAAACTCGGGCAATGTTGTACCATGTCATCTACAGACTTAAATAAAAGTCAGTTTTGTGCTTAGAAAACGCTCTGCATCACAGGGGTCATTTAGTATGGTGTCCTCATTGTGCAGTGGCCTCATTTTTATGGTTACTTCCGGAGATCACCACTCGGTGTCGACACTACCGCCACAGAGATTTGTTCAGCCAGAAAAAGCACTGTGGGCTCCCATATTCTGCACACTGTTCCTCATAGCAGATACAAATCATTGCAATTAGCGTGATTAAACCATTACTCAAGTTGATTTTTATAGCACCCTGTTGAACTTCCGGATGTATATGTTTTATTGATTATAGTGCAGCAAAAAAGGCCATCTTTGTGAGTCTCTCTCTTTCCTTCTCTCTCACTCGCAAGGAGAAATGTGCAGTTTTAGGGAAGATCATTTCTTATCACAGGATGCATATTAAACGATTGCAGCACTGCAATCACGTGCCGCAGCACAAAACACAATGCTGTCTAGCAATGCTCTTTATCCATGAATAGTTGCTCCTGGCTAGATTTTCTGTCGGAGCTTTGAGAGATGGCATTTTGGTAACGTGGCAGATTGTGTCTGCAAGCCGAAACTCCCAAAAAACAAACAACCTAGACAAAAGATGCCATCTGTTATAGCTGCGAGTTTGGAGAGGGCATTTGCTATGATGCTGCTGCCAGATTCACCTGAATTAGGTAACACATATACTGACATGAACTAAAATCCACTTAGATCAGTTTGATGCTGACAGCTGGTCCCAGCCGCCTGTATAGACTGTATTTTAGTATATATTCGTGTCAGCAGCAGTTTGACAGGGACCATAATTTCCTCCAGTCTTTCACCAAAACTAGGTGAAGCAAAATGCATCAGAGAACACAGGGAACAGATTTGAGGAAATACAGAAAAAAGTAGTTGATGCGAGAGAGAGAAAGAAAGAGAGAAAGAAAGAGAGAGAGACAGAGAGAGAAAGAGAGAAAGAGTGAGAGAGAAAGAAAGAAAGAAAGAAAGAAAGAAAGAAAGAAAGAAAGAAAGAAAGAAAGAAAGAAAGAAAGAAAGAAAGAAAGAAAGAAAGAAAGAAAGAAAGAAAGAAAGAAAGAAAGAAAGAAAGAAAGAAAGAAAGAAAGAAAGAAAGAAAAAAAGAAATAAATAAAGAAAGAAGGAAAGACAGAAAGAGAGAAAGAAAGAACGAGAGAGAGAGAAAAAGAAGGAAAGAGAGAAAGAGAGAGAAAGAAAGAACGAGAGAGAGAGAGAAAAAGAAAGAAAGAAAGAAAGAAAGAAAGAAAGAAAGAAAGAGAAAAAGAAAGAAAGAAAGAAAGAAAGAAAGAGAAAAAGAAAGAAAGAGAGAAAGAAAGAAAGAAAGAAAGAAAGAAAGAAAGAAAGAAAGAAAGAAAGAAAGAAAGAAAGAAAGAAAGAAAGAAAGAGAGAAAGAAAGAAAGAAAGAAAGAAAGAGAGAGAGAGAAAAAGAAAGAAAGGAAGAGAGAAAGAAAGAAAGAAAGAAAGAGAGAAAGAAAGAGAAAGAAAGAAAGAGAAAGAAAGAAAGAAAAAGAAAGAAAGAAAGAAAGAAAGAAAGAAAGAAAGAAAGAAAGAAAGAAAGAAAGAAAGAAAGAAAGAAAGAAAGAAAGAAAGAAAGAGAGAAAGAAAGAAAGAAAGCAAGAGAGAGAGAGAGAGAGAGAGAGAGAGAGAGAGAGAAAGAAAGAAAGAAAGAAAGAAAGAGAGAGAGAAAGAAAGAAAAAAAAGAAAAAAAGAAAGAGAGAGAGAGAGAAAGAAAGAAAGAAAGAAAGAAAGAACGAGAGAGAAAGAAAGAACGAGAAAGAAAGAAAGAAAGAAAGAACGAGAGAGAGAGAGAAGAAAGAGAGAGAGAGAGAAAGAGAGAGAAGAAAGAGAGAAAGAGAGAGAGAAGAAAGAAAGAGAGAGAGAAGAAAGAAAGAGAGAGAAAGAAAGAAAGAAAGAAAGAGAAAGAAAGAAAGAAAGAAAGAAAGAAAGAAAGAAAGAAAGAAAGAAAGAAAGAAAGAAAGAAAGATGAAAGAAAGAAAGAAAGAAAGAAAGAAAGAAAGAAAGAAAGAAAGAAAGAAAGAAAGAAAGAAAGAAAGAAAGAAAGAAAGAAAGAAAGAAAGAAAGAAAGAAAGAAAGAGAAAAAGAAAGAGAGAGAAAAAGAAAGAAAGAGAAAGAAAGAAAGAAATTTCGAATAAAGCACCTCTCGGTGAGGTTTTACTGCCTGTAGACTTTGCTGAGAGGATAGATCACGATACATTCACCTGTGGTCACTGTTTCCATGGACAGAGAAGCAATAGCTTTTTTTCCCCTAAAGATTCTCCATGCAGCCATTCCCTTGTGCTGCATTCACATCTTTACAGTTGCCATGGAGACTAGTAGAATACATATGACTGCACTGTGCGTCAAACATGCTGGAAGGGGCCTTGCAATGTGCTTTTCTTTTTACCACACCCACTCCAACCCGCGTGATTTAACTCTGCTGTGTATTTATTAGAGGATCTCAACTTTGGCCAATTCACTTACGGCGGCTCACGCATACACAAACGCACACACTCTGCCTTAGGTGTTTGCCAAATATAAACACAGAGTGAGGTGCAAATTGTTAAAAAAAGAAAGAGAGAGCCTCATTATATGCTCACACATTTGTGAAATTAAAGTCGTTTAAAGTTGATGCTTTTGGAATACTGTCAAATATTGTCATACACAACATCACTGGGGGAGGAGAGATGAGGGCATCCTTTATCAGAGCCGGTGCTTAGATGTGACCTGTCAGTGCGTCGACGAGCAGCCTGGATATCTGCGAGGGCAGTTATGGGATGGCAATGCCTTTGATATATTGACCTGGACAAAATCACTTTTTTTTCATGCGCCCCAGTGCCAGTGGCTGAGCTTGTGGACCTGTCTATAGTCCTAACCACAATGATCCCCATCAACAGTCCACTTTTATTTCAAGCCTTAGCTGCCAAGATTTGACTAAGCTTTTCATTGCATACCTTCATTTCTATGAATGTTATTTTAATTAAACACCTTAAACAACAACACTCTCAATCAGATGTGGAACTAATTATACCACCATCTTCTGTGGGTTAGTAGTAAATGACAATAAATAATTATAATACTACATGTTATTTCCAAGCGCCTTTCAAAACTCAAGCATGTGAAAAAATGCTGGATTTTTTTTCCAACCATTGAACTATACCTCACTTATTCGCTATGGTGATGGACAGGCTGACAGACGATATTAGACAAGAATCTACTTGGACCATGATGTTTGCAAATTACATTGTGATCTGTAGCAAGAGCAGGGAACAGGTGGGGGAGAAAGTAGAGATGTGGAGGAATGGCCTGGGAAGGAGAGGAATGAAGATCAGTCGAAACAAGACGGAATATATATGTGTGAATGAGAGGGATCAAAGTACAAGAGTGATGCTACAGGGATAAGAGATAAAGAACATGAGATTTTAAATACTTGAGTTTAACTGTCCAGAGCACTGGAGAGTGTGGAAAAGAAGGGAAGAAGCGTGTCCAGGCAGGCTGGAACAGCTGGAGAAAAATGTCAGGTGTGTGATAAAAGGGTTTCAGCTAGGATGAAAGGAAAAGTGTATAAAACGGTGGTGAGACCAGCCATGATGTTTGGACTGGAGACCGTGCCACTGAAGAAAAGAAAAGGTAGCAAAGATGAAGATGTTGAGGTTTTCTTTGGGAGTGACCAGGTTGAATAGCATCAGGAATGAATATATCAGAGGGACAACTCATATTAGAGGCTTTGGAGAGAAAGTCAGAGAAGCCAGACTTACGGTAGATGGTTTGGACATGTCCAGATGAGAGAGAGTGACTACATCGGGAGAAGGATGCGGAGCCTTGAACTGCCAGGCAGGAGACCGAGAGGAAGACCAGAGTGGAGGTTTATGGATGTTGTCAAAGAGGACATGCAGGTAGCTGGTGTGAGAGAAAAGGATGCACAAAACCGGGTTAGATGGAAGACACTGATTCGCTGTGGCGAACCCCCTGAAGGGAAAAGCCGAAAGGAAAAGAAGAAGAACTATACCTCACCAGTTATGATGATAACCAATAAATAAACCTACTGTACATATAACTAGCATGTAAATGATCTGACAAGTTTTCTGTTTGACAATGTTATGGGGGTTCACACAATTGTGTACACAGTCAAAATATGGAATACGTACTCTTGAAACAATCATTTAAATATAACAAAAATTATAATAGTGTTTCAATCCATGTTGTTGATGTTGGATAGTTAGCGCTTGCACTCAGAGTTCTGGGCATGTGGTCCTTCTAGGTTTCAAAAATTGTTGGGTAGTTAGCGCTTGCACTCACAGTTCTGGGCTTGTGGTCCTTCTAGGTTTCTAAAATTCTCTTCTCGGGTCAATTGAAAAATCTTAATTATCCATAGTGTCATGTTTACGTGAATTGTGGAGGACCACATAAAGAAGGGAGGCAGGAGGGGTCGGATGAAAAAAAAAGTATTAACCCCCCATCCTCCCCCCCCAAACAAAAAAAACACATGCAAATTGGACTGGGAACACAAAATCAAAAACATAAAACCACAAGAAATCTAAATAACTAACAAAATAGCAAACGCACCAAACCTATGACTGAATTACATCCACATGAGCAGAGCACACGGGTGCTCAATGATCCTCCAATGATTGACAGAAAGCAGGGAATACATACAAGCAAAGTGACGAGACAATGAGAAACACCTGGACAAGACACAGAGGTTTGAGGCAGCTGATTGGCTAAACACAAGAGACTCAGATGACGAGAACAAAAAGGGCACATCATCCATTCATCCGTTTTCTAATTCGCTGTTGCGGGTGTGCTGCAGCCTATCCCAACCATCTTCGGGCAAGCGGCGGGAGACACACTGAACCGGTTGCCAGCCAATCGCAGGGCACAGAGAGACAAACAGCTGTCCGGGCTCAGACTCACACCACGGGTCAATTTTGACTAGTGTTCAATCAGCCTGCCGAATTTGGGAGGAGAAACCAGAGTAACTATGTATTGTGAGGTGAACACACTATCAACTGGACCACTAGGACACCACTACAGAATAACTACCCTCACAAAGTGCTATATAAAACGTATAAAAAGTAATCTAAAAGGACATGGACGCAAATATGAATGTGAATGTTCATGTGTGACAAATAAAGGTTATCTCATCACTGTGATAGAATTGTAATGTTACAATGTTAAAAACTCATACATAGAATGGGACACTGTCACCTGCTTCAGTAAGCATTAACCACAGGGTTTTTTTCTAATCATGTTTTTATTTGAATTTGTTTTTGACTATTCTCCCACACTGTCCCCCCACAGACAGACTCAGTGTGTGTGAACTCAGAGCAGCAGAGTGGAAAATGAGCTGCTTTTCTCTCTGAGTTCTTACATAATTTTTTGGCTCGTGCAGATCTATCCCGGAGCGGTGGAGCTTATGCAGGTCATAGAGGAATTCATCCACATCGTTGGATTGGGAATGAAGGATTTCCACAATGCTTATTTGATGACTGGAAATTTGGGTAAGTATGAGCCTGTGAGCTTCTGTTTTCACGGGTATCATTAATTTATGAGAAATGATGCGTGAAGAACAATGTAGAGAAAAACTGCTGGCAATCAATAATGTTTAATAAAGCAAAGAAAGGGGTCAAAATGCGCCAAATTCCCATGAAAACACACATCCTATGAGTAAATGGTATCACAGCCACTTTTGACAGACACACTTTTATATTTGGAGAACATCTAAATGCAAATTATCATCACAATTATACCAAACCATATGGAATAATTAAAAAAATGTCAGAGTCTGCAGAACATCGGCCACTTTTATGAAATTGTTTGTGTCACTCCTTACGTTGTCAGTGAGCCACAACCAAACATGCTGTATCCTGCCATTTGAGCCACGAGTGCAGCCTCAGTAATGTCACTGGCTATGCACAAGCCGCATGAACCGGACCCCTTAATTAAAGGACAACCGACGTCTCCGGAGAAGTCGTGTCCATAATTTGTAAAATGGCTTCAAATGATATAGCTATATTTTACGTTTTAAGACTCGCGCTGAATATTCAGGAAGTCTTGTTTTTGAGTTGGTGACGAGTCCGTACGTGACGTAACTAAAGGAACGCCCCTGACAGAAAAAAGACACATTGCAGCAGTCCTTCCATCATGTCAATGTATTTTGCTGTACTTGTTTGGTCTGAAAATCTTCTGTTGCACCCAAAAGCCACCAGAAGAGGGCGTCCAAGCTCCATATAAGCAATTTATCAGCCTGTGGATACGGAGGTGGCCACAGGAGGTCGCCATTTTGTGCCTCTTTTCTGGGACGCTACATTGCAGTCCAGAGGCCTCAAAATGACACAGAATAAATTCTTTAATCGATTGCAAACATTTATGCTTTCCTCTTTAGAACTATTTGAATCATATTCATAACTGGATGTGTAACAAGAAAGCATATTCTTCGAATCTGAAGCCATTGTTTTGATTCTCCAGCAATGCAAGCCGTCTTGGAGTGATGTCATGAACTGGGGGTGGGACTTTCTGAAAATGCCCAATTCGCAGCTCAATTTCTTGCAGATTTTGGACACTTTAAGTCATTTTTATTGGTGTTTTGCATTTGAATAAAAATATCATACTGCGTGTTTTGGGTACTTTAGATTCTGTAAAACGTTTTCCTGATGTCAGTTAAGAAACAAATAAGTGACGTCGGTTGTCCTTTAAATCTATACATGAAAATAGAGATGAACATATTTTCCTTCATGATAAAATATTTCAAGCCCTGTTCTACAGGCTGCTTGTGTATCATTTGCATGGAGATAAATGCAGGACTACGTGTGCTGTAACTTGAAACGAGACCATTATTATTTCAGAATTTTGGTTTGGTGGTGATTGGTGGTGATTGGTGGTGATTCGTGAGATGGCTCTCATATACAACTGGTGCTTCGGTTTGATGAGGACGTTCATTACTCCATTTTATAACCAACGCTGATCTACGTTCCTGTCATCCTTCAGTCTGGATTTCTATTTTGATCAGCAATTTAGCATCCGGTTACACTGAAGCATGCGATTCCTTTAAGCATTTTCTCTCGATCAGTTTTGGAAGGATTTGAATGAATGAATGAAATCTTCATCGTGTATTGATGCCAAATGTGCTCTCTCTGCTGAACGATGCTGCTGCAATCGATGTAATTAGAGCACCACGCTGGTTATCCTGTTGTACTGAAGTGCAATTTCAGCATTAACAAGATTGTTTGAGATGTGGGAGACAATTGTGTGTGTGTCTGATAGAATATTATCGAGCTAAAGTGAAATTACAAGTTATTCATTGTCGCTGTCATGAGCTTAAAAACCATTTTGAATGGGACAGCGGTCATAGTGAGATTACAACTCCCCTTTGAGAAAAAACGTCTCTTGATATGAGTCTTGGAACAATATTTCTCCTCGCTAATGTTCTCGTGGGGTCTTTTAGCTTGTGTCACACTGTCTCCTGGATGATCGCAAGTCTCTGTGGCATTTCATTTCTCAGTCAGCCATGGATGCCGCCTCGCCGGGATGGAATAATAGAACAGCGGTCTTGATTTATTTATGCAAATGAGTTTGAGCATGAACAGCTGGGCTGGTAGGCAATTTCTCCAGAGGAGTTGGGTTTCTTCCCAGCTCGTATTCTTTACAGTAGCCAGCATTTGACCCAGTTATAGGAACTACTCGAGACTCTACTCAAGAAGCTCTTTAAGGTGCATGCATGATTTGCAAAATGATGGATAAGAGGCCCCCAAGAAAAGCGTTGCAAACACAATGCAATGTATGCATACACAATAACACGAAGCAATAGATACTAGGATGGAGGTCGGTGCATCAATTTCATATTTCACATTTGTTCGAGCATACATTTGCTCCTCTTAAGTTCCTCCATTGGGATTTAATGGCACTCCAGCTTTTGTTTCATGAAACAATCTCAGACATGACAGATCACGTTTGACCAGTAATTGATTTTAAATTTATATTTTATAAATCATGAAGATGGGACATGGACAGAGGCACAAAGAAAGGAAAGAACATTTGTAAAAACACATGCAAACATAAACATTAAATTGTATAAAAAAATGTAATCAAAAGGCTTTCCTTTAACTTTTTTTTCAGAATTCTGTCAGGTGTTTCAGTGGATATTATACCAGAATTAGGAATGTGCATTGCCATTGTTCACCTCATCGCATACACCCCACCTATGTTGGCGGTATTGCGGCCTTCTGCTTCCTTTCTGGATTCGGCTTCACCGCCCCATGCTTAATTTCCGTTGCTTTCTCGTCCATCCACGGCAAGTAGTTTGTCATGTGTCGTTCAGCATATACCTGAAACTCCTTGCCTGTGCATTGCCACTTAAAGGTGCAATCTTTTCCGCTTCTGCGCTGCAACCAATCGGCACACTTCCTGTTTTCGCACCTAAGCCAGGCGCCATTCATTCCTTTTGCAACACCTCATCCAGGTGCAATACCTTCTTCTTTTGTGTCTTCGGTTTGAACCAATTTTCCTTTATTATTTTGTGCAACCAGTTATGTCCACAAAAGTGTAGGATTCTAATGTCGGAAAAATCGCAAAATTTGATTCACAACAAGATTGCTCCGATCCTACTTTTTCCCTTGTCTTTAATAAATGTTTTTCTTCCGTTTTGGAGGTGCACCCAACCCTGTTGTCTTGTGTGTTTACCTTGCAAGGACAAGGACACTGAATTACCCCCATGCACTGCTACCAAGTTTGACAAAATTGCCAGCCATACTCCCTACATTGCACGGCTGAGGAAGGCCAGCGACATCAACAGCCAGGTGCACCGAGATGGAAGGTCTCATGTATTTTGCGCTGCAAAATATACATGTTTATTTCTGTACTCGTTAAGTTCACTTTGAGTAAAAGTCTGGAATTTTTCACAACTCCTCATGAACACGCATCAATTAGGGGCGGTGTTTGCCTGGATAATTTCCACTTGGTCCTTCTGATTGAACAACTGAATATGCTTGCATGCCGAGCATCAGAATGAGTCACTGGATTTTCTTCCTCATTTATTGCAGCCTCTTGACCCTGGGGCTGTGGGGGGGTGAGTAAATGATTGTTCCTTATACCTCTTTTCTTAGTCAGAGAACATTTGATCGCATTTACAAGCATATATTTTTGGTCTCAAAGTAGTTTTGAATAACTGTTTGAAGCTTCTTGATTGTACAGTAGTTCTATTAAATATGCTTTTAGCCACATCAAGTCAAATGACTGGAAGTTACTCTAATGTGGAGAATATAATGACTCTGATATCTTACAAAAGAGAATTGTGCCAGAACATTTATTTTCTCCTTTTTGAATTACAGTGCATTATTAAAATAATTCATGATGTCAGTATATTTTATTTTACTTGTTTAATCCCTTTTAATTCCTCATTCAGAGGTGTCGATTTTAAAGTTTTGGTACTCATATTTGAGATTAAATCACATCTTCTTGCTCTCCCCCGGGCGTTAGATTGTAGCTGCTATTTGACCTTTTCACACAATAATTTTGACAGAGTTAAATTGTAATGAGCTTAAATAAAAATACAGTTTTAAACTAAATGTAGTGCATCACCGGAATCATCGAGGTAACTGAAAGGCTTTGCTTGCAATTTACAAGGTCGTGAAACAACAAAAGCTTGTTAGCAAGCTATCATTTTTGAATCTGACATTGGATTTCTTATTCAAAGAAAATATTTCCAAGACCAAACAGTGCTGAATAGGGCCTACTGATGATGGCTGGTAAGGCAATGACTATATGCAAGGCAATATTCACAAGCGTTTGATTCATGAATTGATCAAAATATTCTCAGGAATGTCCTCTTCTGTGCCTTTATGTGACTTCTATCTTGTCCGTCTCCGTTGCAACGCACCAATGATATTCAGTCGCACATGAACATTTGCATTTAACAGTTGGCGGAAAGTCAAATTCATTTCATTTGTAACGTTTAGAATGCATACTGGGTTCATCCTGAATTGTCACCTGTAAGCCCACTTCCCCTAACTGTTCGGTAAGTGGCATAGCTACGGCTGAGTGCATCAATGCAGCATTCAAACATAATGAGCGCAGTGCCATAAACCCCCTCCATGTGAAAACAAACCACATTTTCGGTGCAGTGAATCGCATCCCAATCCTGAATGATTGCTTTATTTGTGTTGCTGAGCCCCATCGGGCAGATGCAGAGACCCGTTTACATGCAGAATTACCCTTGGCTGTGAAAAGCAGCCTGTCCTCTATACTGCTGCCTTTCATGCTGTGCCCCATGACGGAAAAGGGGACCCAATCCTCTGCGGCACCCAGCAGCTTCTTACTTACACACTTGGTGCAATGTGATTTCATGGCTGCTCCTGGATCATCTCGAACAGACAGACACGCCTTCCTCGTTTTGCCAGTGTGGAGTCTTGCCAGGATCCAAATGGCATTGTTGGCAAACAGCGATCAACAATGGATCTTTTGTATCAATGGGGATTAGCCTCACATTCCCCTCTCTGAAGCAGCACCTGACTGGCACGGGCTGTGGTAAGCAGGTGGAGACTAGGCCGGCTTTATCCTGCACTTGTAATGCAGAGGCTCCTTTTCCTGATCTGGAGCATTGCCGTTGTGCACGGACAGACCCTTTGTGGTGCCCCGGAGGGGGGAAAAGGAGAAACCGAATATGGCGATTACCTTTTTTACTAGTGGTCAGCTGCCAATTCTAGCTCGTATCAGACCATTTCTGTTGGGAACTGTCATGATATTCTTGAGTTTTTTCCAGGGCTCCCCTTCCAGTTGTTTCATTATATTGAGGTTACATTTGTAAGAAAATTGGTTTTTGCACACACATGCTGAAGTATAAATTATATCATGAAAAAAAGTACTTGTGATTGATTATGAGGAGTATCATTTCAGTACCATCATCCTGTATACTGTACTGTATATCCGATGCATCTGCATAGAAAGTTCATCAGGTGAAGCTCATCCAATTTATAAAAATAGAACAGAGTGTGAAGAGATGTCTGTCACACTATGACCTGTGATTGTTGACAAGTACTGGGTGTTTCTGATAGGATTTAAGTAGGACTTAAAGTCACGCAACCACCTGTGGATTCACATATACTGACTCAGAAACATTGCGTTTGATTGTTATTTGTGCAGTGGCCAGTATCCAGAGACTTCCAGCCGTATCGGTGATGACTGATATCAACTTCCCCATGAAGGGCCGAAAAGGCATGGTGGACTGGGCAAGGAATTCTGAAGATAAGGTGGTCATCCCAAAGGCCCTCTTCGTCTTGCAAAGTGCAGGTTGGTGGCCCAATATTTCACAGAGCTTCTCCCGAGTCGTGGAAATAATCTCTTGATTGTACATTTATTCAGGCGTATTACTCAGTTGCTTTCCTATTTTTCAATTCATTGCCTTCTAAGTTTATTTCCGACTGACTACATAATGACAAACCCGGAGGCTGTTATTAAAGATGGGGAATAAAAATCACCTGCTGCCCAATTTCCAAATACCGTCGAGGAAGTAAGTCTATGCCTTGCTGGGCTTGTTCAGTCACAGTCAACTCTGCATTTTATTTTTCATTATCAACCACACACCATTTAGAGTATTTGGTTCCTTGTTGTTATCTGATAACAGAATGCAGGGGTAAATGCATCATGTTCTTCTAATGGTTGAGACTTGTTTGGATTTCAAAGTTTCAACCTTCGGATGAGCAAAGAAAATGTAAAAAAAAACAGTACCTCTTATAAATAAACCATAAATAAACTACCTCTTATAAATAAACAATAAATTGGATTGGATTGGATATGCCTTTATTAGTCTCACAGTGGAGAAATTTACATTTCACAGCAGCAAAGTGATGAAAGGAATGAAAGTAGAAAAACAAAATACATGAGCTGCTGGAAAGGCAGCCACTCTCGCGGCGCCGTCTTGAAGTCAAAAGAACAAAAAAAAAGTAAATAACAAATAATATGACAGCATAGAGACAATATGACAAAACAAAGACACAGAGAGACATTCATTCTTCAGGACTTGCTGTACCCTCTTTGTGATGACTGAAGCAGTTCTAGATGAAAGAGGAGAGGATCAAAGCGTCTTTCCACCAGTGGATCAGGGACAGACGCTTTGATCCTCTCCTCTTAAATAAACTATTAACTTAATTATCAGTGCAATTTTCCATTTAAAGAAAAGAATGCAGACTTTATTTATGAAATATTTACAAATCGGACACCATTAATCATGTCAGCTTAAACTATACTCATCCTACTTGAACTAACTCTTGCTCTTGTGTCTCTAGGTATGGAGGGCTCCCCAGTGTTCATTTTGGGAACAGTTCTTTACAAGACCCTTGGACTCATGCTACCATCACCAAAGTGAGAAGACTTTGTGAATTTTCCCACTGAAATCAAACAAAAAATACAAAACACAAGCCTTTTTTTGTTATTTGAATGCCGCATCATTGCCTCAAGAGATGATAACATGTACCAGCCTATTCTCACAAGAGTTTGAGAGGATCCAAAATGTTAAAATCAGGAAAAAACCTTTTGACAGTTTTTTGAAATAGCTTCAAGGCATGTCCCCTGACACTAACTGCTTCAGAAACATAGCCCTCTAGCAAAATCACAAATGTTCACACTCCACTGTGGAATACCTTAAATTTGAAGTTACATACTTTTTCTTGAGAACACCTTGTTGCTTTACCTGCCGGCTGCTCTCAAACGCCTGTCTCTGCCGATATATTCAAGATGCTTTCCAACACACGCAGACCTGTGTTGCTACTTTGCACCAGATGAAATGCCATGAATAATCTTACAACTAGTGAACTGGCTATGTTCAGACTTACCCAGTCATGTTCAAACTCATGTGAAATGAAGGTGAGCACACACCTACCACCAAAAATGTAGTTAATTAGCGCTAATATACCTAAGAAGAGCATTGCGATGCTCTCCCAAAGCTAACACCTACTCTCAATACACCCTTTGGACCAACGTCCAAAAAACAAAGCTGCCAGTGCAATGGAACAGGCCTTCTTTAACAGACTGAAGTTACTTTTTGCCAAATGTCAAGATTGTGACATTCTAAAAAAATCCACAACGTTCTTTAAAATGCAGTCATTCAAGTGCATAGAGAGTGGTGTGCCACAGTGTTCAACAAAAAAAGTGAATTTATATCCACTTTACAGTATGTTCAGAAAAGAGATTCAAAGAATATAAAAGGTGGGACCTAAATATTCATTGCCTTTTCTCGTGTTGGAAGGACAGCCTTTCTTTGTGTAACTACCTCGCGCCAGCGTAAATCTAAAGAAAGGCTATTCAGTCAATCTATAAAATCACGAGTAAGGATAATGGAAACATCACATCTTAAAAAGCGAAGAAGTCGAAAAAGCATCATGTTCATGACTGACCAAGCTTTGATATGTTTTCTCTGGTATCTGTTTATCTGGACATAAGGAATATGGATGCCAAATGCTCGATTTTTAATGTGCTTCTTGCTCCTTTTTTATGCAGGGTATTTGTATGTAAATTCAAAAGACATTGCAGAAAAAAACATTGTGGTGGATGTCAATAATATTTTTGTTTATGGAAATTATATCTGCAAAAAGTCAATTTAAAAAAACTGGTATAAGTAGCAATTTCGTATACAGTAACACAAAAGAATATCCCTGGCACAGTTTGGCAAAAGCGGTGAATAATATAGAGTAAGACTAGAGCAATCTTTTTTTTTTTTTTGTTTTGTGTTGGAATCTAAATTTTAACGACAAAAAAGGAACCGTACCAAATCAATAAACTAACATAATGGAGTGACATAAAAATATGTAGCTGTGTATGTGGCAATTGTACATATATAATAATCTCGATATGCATAAATGCAGATGCCAGTGGAAACTGGACATGAATGCATTTATACTGTATGCACTGGTGTGTACTGGTATGTATAATGCTATACATTAATAAATAACTATTCATGTGTTCAAAACACAAGTAGCAGTTTTATCCATCCATTTAATGTCCTTAAATAGTGCACATTTTTGTTTACATTCAATGGAAGGCTGGAGGCTCACTGTCAGAGATATTCGGTCGGACACTGTGAACAAAGGCTCGAACACAGGAATATTGTCTTTCACTGCCGGCAGGGGATGCAGCCATTCATGACCTACGCCCAACTTCTGCAGCCCTCTGCCAAGCCATTTATTAACATTACATGCAAATTTTAAGTGAGACATTAGTAAAACATAGTCTTTTGATTTGAATACCACGCCCCTGGAAGTCCCAAGCACCAACAACTATAAACAACAGAACATAGATATTTTAATTTGTTGTCTTTCCCCGAACCGATAGATTTGATATGAAGGAGTTGACCAAGTACTAAATTATGTCCTGTGAAAGAGTTGACCAAGTACTAAATTAGTCCAAGGCCAGATCTCCTACAGGTCAAGCCAGATCTTCTACAGGTGCCAGGTTAACAGGCTGTGCCTGTTCACCTCAGATTGACCCCAGGTCTCTCTGTGCTTCCATTGTGGGCTTTGTGTTCGGCGGCTAACTAACCTTGAAACTTTTCAATATGATAACTTCTATTTTGTCTATTCTTTATCACTCACACAGCTCTCTTTGTGTCAGAAACAGCGTACACTCAGAAGCCAATCACAGGGAGAATATTAAAAAAAATTACATGCACAACCAAGACTTTGTTTGCACCTTCATTCACATTCAGAAAAACAATGTAGTAGTGAGATGAATAAGGGCCAAATATGGCATCTGCAACTACCTGCGGGAATTTACGTGTTGATGAAACTGTCACTCCCCAACAATCAGAGTAGGTTGAGCTTTCATTGGAATTTTCATCCAGACCTACTTTGGTATACAAGCAGAAATCCAAAAGCTGTCCAAAATGATGTATTACAGTAGACTACAACTATGCTTTTATAGTTACCCTCCTAAAGGCAGTGTTTGTGATGTTGCTCTTGGACTGCAGGTTAACGTTATCCAATAACTGAGCCGTTGAAGTTACAAAGTAATAGAACGTCTTGTAGAGAAGATAATTCAAACAATGACATTTACTTCTTATGACTTTTTTTGTGCGTTTCAGGAACCACACAGTCGTGAACTCCAAGGTCATCGCTGTCACTGTCAGGCCGGAGCCCAAAACCATCCAGTCCCACCTGGAGATTGAACTAGCTCACCTGGCCAATGTAAGAGCAGGCTCATACTATCACCAAAAACCATATCGTCTCCCATGAGTCAACACTTGCTGTTTTGGTTTCTCAGCAGGATAGATGCTGTAACTCATTTACAAGCACTCTCGGTTTGATAATAATGCATTCATATTGTCGACCACAATGTTTCATAATTCACTCACTTTTTTAAAATTCTCTAGGTCATGAAGTTTTTGTAAATTGTCCAAAAAGTAACAAGCACAAACAAATAAAAAACTTAGGTTAATTAAAATGATGAGGATTCATTATCTAATCTAATCTATCTATCTATCCATCCATTTATTTATGTATTTATTTATTTATTTATTTATTTATTTATTTATGTATTTGTTTATTTAAAAATGCTGCCCATTTCTGTTTCTTTCAGGGAACCTTCAACCCTCACTGTGCACTGTGGGACAACAGCATAATGTGAGTACCACCCAAGCTAGCCATGTGAAGCTTTTAGCAGTGAAGCAAACAAGTTGGACAGATTTCTTTTTTTGTTTTTGTTTTTTCTCACTCAGTAAAATTGAATACAAAATCAGGGCTATGTATGGTGATTAGAAGCCTAAATGGTTCTGGTTATAGGGGTGAAGTTTTAGTCCTTGCTGGATTGCTGTTGAATTTAATTATGATTATTTGTCTGTGCTAATGTTATTATTTTGAATATATTAGTCTCTAATATACGGTTAGGCCTTGCGCAAATTGCAAATGATTTACGGATGATGAATACCGGCATACCAGAAGTATTGCATCCACCAGCATTCAAAGCCTTACTCCTAATACAGCCTAATAATATCAAAGGAAAGGCTGGTATGATCAAAAAGAGATATCATTGAAAAATGATTTGAGGTTTGACTTGAACTACAGTACGTTGGGCTTGGTTTATTAAACATAATTGAAAAACGACCATGGCTGTGGGTTGAGTACAACACCAACAATAATTGGACATTAGAACATCAACGAGATTCATGAGAGGGGATGTAATAAAAGGAAAACATTTGCTAAATTGATTTTTGCTGCGAGATACCAGGATTTCCTCAGTCAACTGTATGCTGCATCATGTTTTGAAAGCAGTCAGGATCCTGTTGGTTATAAAATATTATTTTATCAGTTGGGAAAAGCTTGAATGATTTGTGACTGGTAGGGTGCTGAAAATGAGAAATGTGGCGATTTGATCCTACACTTCATTTACATGAGTCATCTTTTACAGTTCTCAATCAAGCAGATTGTTGTTTTGACATTGAGACATTTTGATCAGAAACTCCTAGGACCCTGAAGACAAACGTTGGACAAAGTGTAGACCTGTGTCTTATTGGAAACAAGAATAGCCGCATAATGCTTGATGCTTTGCGGTGTTTCTGTTGAGAAGATGCTGCCATGATTACATCAAAACAAATATGAGTCAGCCATGACTCAGGACAGTCACTCTTTCAAACCGCAGCTACAATACATAAGTGGTTACACAACCTCAGTGTTACACGGAACACTATTAAGTCAATGTCCAATTAGCTGGAAAATACCTGTCAATAAAGCCATTTGCAAGGGATGAAAAATGGGCAGCCTCAAGTGTAAAGGCCACAAATACTGCAGAACTGAATAACCACATCACATCACAAACCACAACACATCATGCCATTAATCCGTAGTTTCAAAATGAACACTCCTTTTCACCTACCCCGCATGTGCTTATTTTATATTCTGTACACTTTGGATAATGGATGGATGAATGTGTGGATGGATTTCTCTTTGATGTCATGATGGTGTGCTGTTTGATAATGTGATTTTCACTTTATGGCTGACATTCCTTTTGACAGGACTCTCGTTAATGTGCAGAGTGTGGTTTCATCGTACTGCAATTGTTCAGTATGGTTCAATTGGCAATCTTGGCGTACTGTATTGGTTAAAACTGTTGCTGCTTGTAGTTATTACACAAAGGAATCCCATAACTCAGTGTGTTTAATGTGAGGCACAATACTGAATTGACGCAGTTGCTTGCCCACATTTTATATAATGCAGGCTTACTGGATGACATTGTTGAATGTGCTGGATCCTCTCAGCCCACGTTTTGTGTGTGCGTGCTTGTGTGTGGTGTTTTATACAGATGCAGGCCCCTGTCCTTTTGAATCTTTCACAAAGTAGCTGCTTGAGTGTATGCACACATCGTATTTTAAATGCATCCAAGCCACAAATGAAACTAATCTTCTGCTTATTTATTAATTGTATGTATTTTTATTAGACCTATATTCAGGATTTAGCTTACCAATATATCACCATGCTTGTACACTTATTATTATTATTATTTTTTTTTTTGTTCTTTTGACTTCAAGACGGCGCCGCGAGAGTGGCTGCCTTTCCAGCAGCTCATGTATTTTATTTACTACTTTCATTCCTTTCATCACTTTGCTGCTGTGAAATGTAAATTTCTCCACTGTGAGACTAATAAAGGCATATCCAATCCAATCCAATTACAGTAAAGTCTCGTTATATCGATATCGGATATATCGATAGTCCCGGTTATATCGATACTATTTATATGCACGCACGGAGAAAATTACATGCAAACAGGGTCGGATATATCGATAGTCCCGGTTATATCGCTATTTTTTCGGACTCCCTTGAATATCGATATAACGAGACTTTACTGTATATTTTGCTTTGATGAGTTTAGTGTGAAAAAACAGACGTAAATTCCAAAGGGAGTCTACTATTTGTGACCTCTGACCTCATAAATGGTCACTTGGATAAATAGACAAACATTGCCACACTCACAGAATCACGTAGACTATCACCCCATCTTTCCTTGAAGTTAGAATTGGGGTGATAGCAAGCTGGGCGGCCCGGTGGTCCAGTGGTTAGCGTGTCTTGTTCAAAATCCAGAAGTCATCACTCCCATATTCCTGAAAGAATAAAGCGGTTCAGGAAATGAATGAATGATAGCAAGCTGTCCCGACACTTTTGTCACTTCATGAAGAACCAACATGTACGAACATTTACCGCATGTTTTTACTTAAGGATATAAGTGCATTCACTTTCATTAGAAGGCCTTAAAGCAGCAGTCTCCACTGACCACAGCATTTTTATGGCAATATAGCATCTATTGAACACATTTTCTCCTCTATTGTTTTGTTTGAGGGCAGCTGGTATATTTCAGAACAGGAAAGACACAACTGGGACAACTCTTCATGTATTTGTGTGACTTTCAGCAAAGCGAGTGTTTATTGCCGCCATTATTTTATAATCCACACCCAGTCATTTCCATCGGCAAATGACTCCACAGGCCGATTAGCGTAGCACACAGTCGGCTGGTCCGATTAAAATAGGAAATACGCTCCGAGGTCCATTGAGGATGGGAAAGATACCATCTGTCTGCCTTGTTATTTCAAACAAAACAATAGTATAAGGATTTGAGTTTTGCTTATGTGCCGCTCCAATCACTGATTAATTATTAGTCAATGTCAAACCTTGAGGATGCTAGCCCAAGCTATCATGCTATAACTGAACCCACACTGTTTGAACCTACAACCTGAATAGACCACTATATCAGCAATGACTAAGATGTAAAAAAAGTGCAAACCCTCCCCCACTGAAAAATATCTTCAAAAAACAACAACAATAACTAACAAAACAGGAATCCAATTGACAAGAACAGGCAATTATGTGACAAATACAGAAGAAAAGCAAGAATCAAAATCCAAGACAACTGATGAGATTACATGGGACAACTGGACATGAAAGAGTGCCTTAGGGTTCTGAGAAGAAGAGGTAGACACAAAGACTTCCTAAATACAGATATCCATCAATCAATTTTTTAATCTATTCCTCTTCACAAGGGTCACAGCCATGCTAAAGCCGTCATTGGGCAATAAGCGCGGTACACCCTAAACTGCTTGTCAATCGATCACAGGACAAACATTAAACAACAATTCACACTCACAGTCACTTCTAAGGACAATTTCGATTCTAAATTGTCCTGAAGAGTATGACGGTCAGGTACTGTCCTCCAGGTTTCCCAAGTCTCCCTGTTGCAGCACACCTGATTCAAATGAACGGTTTCAACGACAGACAGAGCGCGCTGATGAGCTGAATCAGGTGTGTTGCAACAGGGATGGATGAAAACCGTGCAGGAAACGGCCCCTCAAGGATTTCAGTTTGGCACCTATAATTTGTAGGCGAAGGAACTCCACTCCTCAAGAGCCATATCTTGCCTGTTTTAGAGATCCCTCTATTCCAACACACCTGATTTGATTGATCATAATCATTTCAGGCTTCTACAGAGCTTGTTAATGACCTCAGGTGTGACGGAGGAGGGACAGATCAAAGACAGACAGCATCTAGCTCTTGGAGAGCCAGAGTTCCCTACCCCTGATTGAGCGTGTTCCATTAAACTGCCATGCATGTTTTTGGAATGTGGGAGGGAATCAGAGTGCCCGGACAAAACCTACGTAAGCATAGGGAACATTGAAACTCCACACAGGAAGTTGGAGCCAGAATTGAATCATGCACCTTCGCACCATAAGGTGACCCCACAAAACTGCCAGGACGTGGAAAAAGGGGCAAGCAACTATATGACTAAACTAAATCCAATTTTTAAAAAATTGACAAGCACACAACTCATGAGCACTTACATAATACAATGTTAAACAAATAGCTTGAAGACAGCACTTTTTATGTGATAAATGTTTAGAATTATTTGTAATTTGAATTAACTGATGCTACAAATCTAAACGATGTATTTCATCTTCTGTTATTAATGATATCACCAGTTTTTAACTTTTGTTCTATTCCTTATTTTTCACGACTTAAACATTTGGTGTCTTGAACAAATGTAATTTCCAGTATTTAAAGGATGCAGATTGCCTCCCAACTATGGCTAAAGTGAAATTTTGAATGGCATTTAAATCCAGCCTATCCGTTTTGAAATACCTAGGCCATTTTAATGCTTCAAATCTACTCTATCCATGATAACCACTGTGTAGCGAGCCAAATGATTATCTTCTTGATTTCAAAATTGTGTTCCTTCACAGATTATCCTTGAAGTGTAGTAAAGGGTTTCACTAATCTGGAATTTGCCATGTCAGGATTAACGGCATGTCACCACCCTTTTAAAAAACACTCGCCGTTTAACACACTGAAAATATATACTGTTATTTAGCCGTTGTTTCCTTCTGTTCCATTTCATCCGGTATATTTTTCTACTTCTTTCTTGCCTTCCTCTTCCATTCATAACTTTGCTGCTGTGAAGTGTAAATTTCTACACTGTGGGACAAATAAAGCAACATCCATAACATAAAATCAAATTGTCACGTTTTTTGTATTCATTTTGACTAATGCCAAGACTCATGTTGGATTTACTCAGGATTTACTCTGAGCTACTTATAGAGAGAAGCAGAAAGATTTTTGTGAACAATCCCATTGAAGTTTTGTAACACAATAAAACAACTGACCCCTGATGGGTTTATTTTGATCGTTCGTCCCTGGTTCATTGCTTCCACGGGCGTTGATGGCAAAGGATGGTTAAATCATCAGGAAGCCAGGTGTTGAACAGAAAGTTGGTTTAATCTTGAAGACAGCGGAGACATTGTGGGAGGTCAGCGAAGGAGGAAGGCAGAGAGGAGAGAGGGAGACGAACTAGAATAGGAGAGCATTTATACGGCGCACAGTGTGTGACGCGTTAGGATGTGACGTAATGTAAATGCGACATCATGTAAGGGAAGGCAGGATATGACGTATCAGGAAGTCCAGAACGTAAACAAAGATTAAGAAGCGATGTTTAAAGATGTTTGTATAGCGAATTACCCCAACAACCCCTGTCTGGGTTGTGTGACAAAACAGTTAGAAAATGATTTGAAAGGATTTGTCTAAGATAGACTTCAATGTCTTTTTTCACCTGCAACATTCATGTAAGTGAAATTCTGGTGCAGTACAAACTGTACATCTGGAATTACCTCCAGAATTAAGGCTGATCAATAATTCACATTTGGAGTGGTGAGAAGCAACTGCTGCAGGTTTATCTTGGCTCAAAGCCAAACGGGCCACATGCAAACCCTGCAAGATACGACTAAATTTAGACCAAAAATGGGACATGAACTCCATAATGAAACTCTTCCAATAGAATGTTGTGTGCTAGATAATCTGCCAATTTGTATGCATTAGTGTTTTCTTCATTCATATCTATTATTCTGTATTTTTTTGGCTTCCATTGTTGAAACGGTGTCCTCTGCTAATGTGCACCACATGCTCTGACACGACAGAGAGAAGACCTAGTTACCAAAAGCAAAGTCAGTTTATGATTTGTTCATTTTAGTTAGCGGTGTTTGCCTCCCTCAGTTTTCATTAAAAAAACTGCTAAGAAAAGGAAAACACAAACTGAATCAGTTTCATGTGACTTTTTGTTGTAAAAGCAACACTTATTCATTGCAAAAGCCGTATTAAGATACTGTATATGTATAATGTTTGATTTATAGTATTGCATAAGATTTCAGTTATTTTTATTTTATTTCGAAAAGCTACAGACATATTATTGGGTTGTCAAATGTCTTTTTTTAATTAATGGCACTATTAGAGAAATAATGATCTTTAAGTATTCAACCTGTTCTATTTTTCCAATGGAATTGTATGTACTGTACTTGGACTCGATTTGATCTGGACTTCCACATATCAAAGTCAAAGTCAGCTTTGTTGTCAAATATGCTAATATGCATGACATACTGCACATATGAAATTACTGTCCTCTCGGACCCAGCATGCAAGGCACTTATAATGACTTTAACCAACATAATAAATATGAAAATGGCAATTTGCCGCGAGACGGGAGCCGCTGCGTGTTCACGCGTCACCATCTTAGGAAAAACAAAAAAACAAAAATAACAAATAATATGACAACACAAAGACACAGAGAGTCATTCATAACATATTTTGATCTTTTCTTGGTCTCAGTATGTTCGGGTCTCAGCAAGACTTGTTCACCCTTCAAATTAGAATGAGGGGATTTAACTTTGGGAGTAACCCAGAAGCATCCTTTTGCAGCGGTGGCATTATTGCAACCTTGTCTGGAGCATTATTTGCATGTCACATCAATGACCGTGTGGGTCAAGTAATCCGAGTGATGCTAATTTGCCAACTCAGCAGGTTTATGCCCGAGACAATGTCCTACAAAGTGGCATGAGACATGGAAGGGACCAAGGTGGAACGACAAATGGAATGGAATCAAGAGATGACTTAAATCATGTCAGGAAATGGATAGTGATACAATTATCTCATGTTCAGTGGCCGTGTCACTGAATTTAGAAAAGGAAAGAAGGGCATGGAGCAAGAAGAAAAGCTGCTCTGCAAGTAAAGATGTACAATTGCAGCTGAAAGTCGATGATGCATCCGAAATGCTGAAGAGACTCGACTCTGGTTTTGCTTTATGTGAGCAATTTTTTTAGTTCAATTTGCTTCACTTTGGATGCTGTGACAAAGGGTATTTTTCATAGTTTCTCACTTTTGTCACCAGGTTTCTTTGACATTTCCATATCTGAAATCGGCGGCTGTCAACATTTTGACGTAATAGTCATCCAATTGCTGTATTTGCAAATTGAACGTGCCCTTGATCAGATTTAGTCCCAGCGAGAGAGAGTGGGCTTTTGTTGCCTTTAATTTGAGCTTTTAATTGCAAGTGCACTGCAGATAGGAAGAGCACAATGCCATTCTCATTTTGATGAAATCTGTATCAAAAGATAGAGCAAGAATAAGAGGTGGGAGTGCACTGATGTTCAACAAAATGTTTAGTTCTGCTGCGGTAAAAAAGTGGATGACTGGCAAAAATTGAAACATGTCCAAGACGCTCTTATTGTTTGGTTGGGTATTCAGGTCGCTAGCTGCATAATCATTGGCTTATATGATACATTAAATTAATTATATGCACAGTAATTTTACCTTAAAATAGCAACTTGACCCACTGGGTTCTCTAATAAGTGAAGTAGCATTCATTTGTTTTCCCCTGTAAACCACAAATGTTTTTTTTTTTCATATTGGTCATTGCTTATGTTCAGTTAGCGTGCATGTTCTTCCTTGACCTACTGAACTTCTGTCAATGTTTTTATTACACAACATTCCTGCTCATGTTGAATTGTAGCTGAAAGAACATCTATATATTATTACTTTTAAATGTTAAAACCCTTCAGTCAGTTAAAATGGATTTGCAAATGTGAAAATACATACTTTGATATTCTGTATGTTGACCCAATCAGGCCCGGAGGCTGACAGACATTAAATTGCCTGCCATTGGTTTATCAAGGACAAATAGATGTTCTATGCTGTCCAGTGTTTGTCCAATTTGCAATAAACATATGTACATTTAAAGACATGTTGCTGTGAGGAAATATTGCGAATGAGTTGCATATGCAAACAAAAGCATCACTGACAAGGAAATATTTAGGGACAGGAATGGAAGGCCCATGGGTCGTGTACGGCTTCTGAGAGCATTTGGTCTGACTTAACAAGCAATCCTAAAAACAAATCAAACCTCAGAGGAACTGTTACAAAAAGCCTCAAAACATTTAACCCACAAATGCGCTCCTTACATAATCAGCAGTATTTGCGTCATCTTGCGTCACATTTTCCTCATAAAATTAGGTGGGAAGACCCAATGTCAAATAGCTACTGCTTAAAAAAGAAATCAATAAAAAAATGACAATTCTTCACCCATGATTAAACTTTTAAGTTACAATAAGCACCTTGAGGGTAAGAATCACCATATTTGATTATGCTTGTCCCAAAATGAATATCCCCTATGCTGAAATGTTAACCCACGCACACATTCACACATAGGGACTATAAAAGTGTTCAATAAGGCTTCCATACTTGTTTTTGGAATGTGGAAGTACCCGGAGAAAACCCACACAGGCCTGGGGAGAACATCCAAACTGTCACGGTGTGCAAGGTGGTAATGGTAGTGGATCCCAAAATAATCAGGCAGGAGGGAGCAGCAGGTTGTATTTGACAAATTGTATTAAAATAAAGTCAGCCTCAACAAAATCAAAAACAATCAAATTATCTGAACAGAAAAATACAAAGTATCAACGAAAACCAAGAGTAAAAGTCTGCCTGTCATTTCTTTCATAACTTTGCTGCTGTGAAATGTAAATTTCTCCACTGTGAGACTAATAAAGGCAAATCCAATCCAAGATGAAACAAACATGTAGGGTGCAGAAAACACATGCATAGCATACAATGCAATGACCCGACAACGAATGGTCGTGCCGAGAGTCCTTTTAACTGCCACTGATTGGAACGACCTACACCTGTGCGGCTGCAGGCAGGGCCAACAGCGCCACCTGTTGGTCGTAACCAGATCGTGACACAAACTTGACACAGGAAACCTGTAGCTGGAACTAAAGCCAATGTGACAACTATTAATCCTCAGCAAGATAGCCTTTCTTGGTACCACACAAGCTTCTGCAAAGTTGGAAAATGATCTTGCGCACTTCCCACTAGGGAAGTTGTGACTTCATTTCAAGCAACTGGAAGTCATCAATCAGTACATGTGGCTGTTTGAAGGCTGTGAGTGGCACTTCATCACAGCACTGACATGGAATTACCAAAAACAATAAAGAAGTCAGTTTGACGAATACAAGAAACATTAGCTCATTTCCAGACTGGGCTTTGTTTGGGTTTTATTATTGATGATTGTGTGTAACCCAGTTTCCTCTGCAGTGACACAATCACGCATTTTCGCCTTGCACACTAGGTTCAAAGCCTTCTCAGTAGCAGACTCGCAATTACCAGGATTTTATTTTATTTTTCATATGGATGATGGACGTGTGGCCACTATAGAGTGAATCCATGCTGTTTTTTTCCCTCTAAATTGTGTATTTTATGCATTGCTAATGTTTTACAGAACTCTTGAGAATAACCGAAGGTTAATTGCCAAATTACCGTGTGTGTGTGTGTGTGTGTGTGTGTGTGTTTGTGTGTGTGTGCGTGTGTGTGTGTGTGTGCGTGTGCGTGCGCGTGCGTGTATGTGCGTGTGTTTCTGTGTGAAAGAGAGAGAGAGAGAGAGAGAGAGAGAGAGAGAGAGAGAGAGAGAGAGAGAGAGAGAGAGAGAGAGAGAGAGAGAGAGAGAGAGAAATTGCTTTGATTTGTACGCTGTATAATTTACATGATTTTACCAAGAAATAAAATCATCTGAGTCCAGATGGATTTTTTTTTAAGTTGACAATAGATCTACTTAAAAAAATGTCTACCGAAATGCAAAGAGTGGACACCAAAAAAAATAATTACTTCAACGTAGCATGTTTTTCCCAGTGTATATTTATGGTCTGCGATTGGCTGGCAACCAATTCAGGGTGTCCCCTGCCTAGTGCCCGAAGACGGCTGGGATAGGCTCCAGCTCACCCCACGACTCTAATGAGGATAAAGCGCTACGGAAAATGGATGGATGGATGGTATATTTATTGTTGAAATCCAGTTTCCAGAGCTTCTGTTGAATGACAAAGTAGCCAGAGTGTTGCAGGATTGAGGAGCTTTATTGACAGCCCACCGTGCACTCATGACCATAACCTTCTCAAAACCCACTTCGTCGTTTGAATGATTTTATGTTTATGCAGAAATCCTTGAGCCACAGTTAGAGAGGATTCAGTCCACATCCTTATAAGTTATATATCTCAAGTAGATCCACACTTTTGCCGTCCACTCAGCTTAATTAACGATTATCTTGTCCGTCTCATTCAGATGAGTCCTCCTTAAAAATGATTTGAATCGGCCCAATGCAGCCGCTGAATAGCAAGAGATAAAAACTAAAACGTGTAGCAGTTGTTAATTCAAGCTCAAGACGAAAGAGAAGAAATGACATGGGACCGCATAGGAGATTTTATTTTATTGAGGTGTGAGTGTGAGCAGACATTTGGAAGCTCCTCATTCCTTTTGGGAAATTCAGACTACAGTCTCCACTGTCCCTTGCTGTAATAATAAACATTCCTGCCCTATTGGTCAAATGACACAGCAGAAGTTGCTTGGTGCACTAATATACAGCTATACACTCACTAGCCATAACATGTACTTGCAGGATTGATTTAGATTTAAAACAAGAGGTGTGTCACGTAATGTGCCTTTCCACTGAATTTAGTTTATACTGTCAGGGAGGTATTATTCACTTTTGTTGACATTGCATTTTCTTTCCGCTTGTCTTACTTTCCAGTAAATAAAGCATGAATCTCAATGACAACACTCAGTGATATACAGGAAGTCGTTATCTATAAATCTTCTCATGATTCAATTTAGAATTGTCTAGCATCGGTGGAGGTCTCTGTGCTCTCGCGATTGTTGTTTGTGCAGTGCATCGTAAGGTTTGCAATCATAGGGACGGCTGTTATACTCCACTGCAACCGACAACAGACACGTGTGAGACGATGAAATATAAACATTGAATTCAAACACTGACAATCAATAATTTTAGTGTTTGAATGTTAGGTGAAGGGACAATGCATTGTGTGTGTGTTTTTCTTTGGTGTTACCAACATAACTGATAAACTATTTATTGGATTCCCATCGTGACAACGGCCAGGGATGTCAATTGGGAGCCTTTTTTAGGGTTAATTGGTTCTTTTTTTAAAATTGGCCCTTCTTTAGATTCAAGGCTGTTGGCAATTCCTTTCTAATGACCATGAACTCACAACCATAAAGTTAGATTGATAAAAGATAAAAAGAAATCCGGGATTTTGTATTTGTATTTTTGCTCTGGAGGCTTAAAAGGGTTTTGACCAACACAGAAGCAGAGAAAATAACACCCTTAACTACTTGCCAGCCAATGGCAGGGCACTCATAAACAAACACCCCGAGAAAACCTTAACTACTTGCCAGCCAATAGCAGGGCACTCACAAACACCCCGAGAAAACCTTAACTACTTGCCAGCCAATAGCAGGGCACTCACAAACACCCCGAGAAAACCCACGCAGGCCCGAGGGGAACATCCAAACCCTGCACAGGGTGGCTGGAGTTCGACTTGGACCCGGTACCTCAGTACTTTGAAGTCGACGTGTTAACCACTCGATTCTCGGGTCGCCCTTAATCTATTTTTATAGAATATTAAATAAAATCCCGATGGCGCTGAACTGAAACCACACAGATGTTATAGCTCCCATTGCAACATTGCTGTGTACTCTTTTTATTAACCGTGAAGGTAGAAGGTGACATTCTTATCAGAATTACAATTCCAATCAGAATCAGAAAGCCTTTCATAAATATACAAATAAAATAAATATACATTGAAATTTGCAATCTACAGTAGCAATATTGAAAGCGGGGACCTGGGGGGGCAAAAGAGAAAACAAAGTATTCTATGAACAAAACGAAATGCCAGAAGACTGAAATGTACAACAGCACAAAAGGTTTTCATAAAAAGAACTGTACATAGTGCAAAGTATAAAAATACAGCATTAAAAGCACATTTGATATATACAGTAAACCCTCGTTTTTTGAACGTCTCGGTTCTCATCCCATTCGGTTTTCAACCAAAAATGTCATATTTTTTATGCCCCGGTATACAACCGAAATTTGGTTCTCAACCAAACTGAGTACATCTGAATGCATCACTCGACTACCCTCCGTTTCCTTATACGTCACTTCCTAATATGTCACGTCTTCCTCATTGTGACCGACGCATTAATATTGTTGTTGTTTTATTTTTGTGAAAATGGAGACATATTTGGTTAAGATCTCCTGAATAGTATGATTTTAAAGCAAGCAGAGGATGAATTGAAAAGTTAGTGTGCCCTGTGTTTGCCCAAAGACAGCTGGGATAGGTGCCAACACGCCCCGTGGCGGAAAGAAAATAAAAGTTTGTTTTTATAGAATTTTACACATGACCTGCTCTATTATTAAGTTTTTATGCGGTTTATGCGATTAAATAGTTTAAAAGTTGTTTTCTAGACTTTGAACGGATTAAGATTTTTTACATTGATTTTCTTTGAACAAATCGGTTTTCGAACAGGTTTCTGAAACGGATTATGGTCGAAAACCGTGGTATCACTGTATTACTGTATTGACTTGACATAAGGTGACTGTGCTATTTACAAAGTGTGAGTCCATGCTTTTTTCATGTGTTTTTATATGGGAAATGTTCGGATTGTTTTGAGTTTGGTGGGCATATTTATAATTTCTAGTTAGCTTTGTAAAGACACAGGCTTTGGAACCAAACTGGCGTGATTTTTTTCTGATTTAAAGAATAAGCTCACAGGTGTTGTTAGTTTTGCACAGTTACTATTTATTGAGGAAAACTGACACTTGCTTTTTATCATTATTGTTTTTGCTTTGGCTGAAGCAATTTTCTAAAGACCCATTTTTGAAGTTATGTTATATGATCCGATTAGATCAGCAGGTGTGTTTCATGAAGTACAGGAGTGCTGTAAACAGTGCAGCATGTGTTGTCAGAAATTATGTTTTGGACGTTGTGATCCAATGGGTTGTTCATTTCCAGTATTGGAGTATGGAGAAATCCACATTCGGGTTTTTTGGGGATTTTTGACAGTGTGTAGAAAACAAACACAAGCGGTACAGTATAATCAGCGATTGATATGAAAAATACAATTAAAGAAAATGTGCTCCTCCTCATTCCCCTGCCACAGTGGTGTGAAGTGGATACTGGTAGGAACCATTCGCGCTGCTCCAGCGGGGTGGTATCACTGTCGCGGGCTTCTAATCTCGCTCGCTTTTTGCCCCGGGGCCACCACCCTTTTGGGCGTAAAATAACGTTGAGGAATTATCCTGAAGCGTTATTATTATCCCCGTTTTGGAAGCAGAAGTCGGGTCGATTCAATATACTCCGCGTTAGCGTGCGCAGCTGCTCTCGTTGGGCTAGCCTCCTCCTTCTCTGACGCCGGCTAGGAGCCGCGCAGCATTTGTCGGATTCCAGGGTGAAAAATCCTTGCTAGGAAACGTCCAAAGGCTGCTAATTAAAACGGTGCAGAGGGAGGGGGAAGCAAGGAAAAGAACGGAATAACAGGTGCAAAAGGAGGGTGGAAGTGGCCGTTCCGACCGGAGACAAGCGAATAATAATTAAAAAAAGGAAGCACAGGAAAAGATGCAGGTAAATATGACCGCTCGTTTTTCAGCGTGATTGATACCGAAGCGGTGTGTTTGTGTTGGAATCAGCACCAGGGTGTCTGGACAGCTCCCTTAATCAACAGCCACCTCCTTCTTTTCTCCAACCCTTTTCTGCTCTCTTGGCGACGTACAGCTGTATGCTCCGAGGGCTCCGGCGCCTTCTCTCCATGATTTGTTTATTTCATTATTTTCTGTAGTCCTCGCGCATGTTCGGGTAGTATCAATAATAGATTAATGCAAAAAAAGAAGTACAACGCGTACACTTAAAACGACACGAACGTGTCTGAAAAATCGGTGTCTTGTCTTTTCAGGAACGATTCTTGGGGAGCTTGGTCCACAAAGGCGTGTAGAACTGTGCTGACAGATGCCTCGCATACAAAATGCTTATGTGATCGTGTGTCTACCTTCGCCATTTTGGCTCAGCAACCCAGAGAAATGGTAAGTGATTCGTCTTTCTAATTCATGTTGCATTTTTTTTTATTGTGGAATGAAAAGGGGTGAGCTATTCCAGTTAATTTGGTGCTGAGGGTGGACTTGATGTGTGTATATTTGTGTGTGGCACTGGTGGGGGGCTTTTTTAGTGTGTACACGCTCTCTGTGCTTATCATCTAATACACTTTACCCAAGAAAGAAAACAATAACTTTTTAATCATTTACCACCTAGTGGTTCTAAAAATAGGGAGGTGAATGGATTGGGAAAAAATATATAGTTTCTGTTATTGAAATAACTACCATGAGAACATGGAGTACTGTACAGCGTGGCCTGGATCGTTTATTAGTGAAGTTCCACAGAGAGCATTTCACTGCTAGGCCTTGGTAACACCACTAAAATAAATGTTATTGAAGCAATTTAATAATAATGATCATACTAATTGTTATTATAATAAAACATATTGGTGACAAAGTAGCTGGTAACTGTTAAGTCACATAATAGAGTCAACTGTTTTTTTTTTCTTTTGTTTTTTGTTTTTTTTTTCTTTTGTTTTTTGTTTTTTTTTGTTGGGAAGATATTCACACAGTGGTGTGCGGGTCACATATTTTCATTGTTGAGCATTCACACCTCTGTATTGTGTTACCTTGACACACCTAACGATGCATCACGCACCCTGGACCTCTTCTAGAGAATGAATTCAACGACCACTACACAACAGTACTGCTATTGTTGTACTTCTGTACTCAGCCTCATTATGATAAATGGATAGATATCAGCTTTTCCAATTTAATTGAAGCAATGGATAATAAATATTATGCACCTACATTTTTTTCGACTGCTCCCCCCTGTGTGCATCAGATAAGATTGACATTCCTGCATGCACAATGTGGGAGCATCCACTGACCTACTCTATCTTCTCCGCAGACCATGGAATACTCAGGGGTCCCATCTGTGACATTGATAGTTGGCTGCGGTCTGTCATGCCTCGCCTTGATCACGTTGGCGGTGATATACACCGTGTTATGGAGGTAAAAACTGAAGTCCTCACAATGACGCAACATTGAAACTATGTGTGTCTTATATTTAAAAATGTTTTCACATTTTTATGCCCTCTCATTTCCTTAGATACATCCGCTCGGAACGGTCCATTATCCTGCTTAACTTCTGCTTATCTATCATCTGCTCCAATATATTGATCCTTGTCGGGCAAACACAGACACACAATGTGGTAAGTGACATGTGCCCATTTTCTAGTTAGCCATCACATCTAAAAACACAATGCCTGACGTTTATTTGTAAACACAAAGTGGAACAACATTAAATCAATGTTGGGCTTTGTGCTTGCCATGCTTAGCATGTATTGGGTGTCACAAGGAAATACAGCATTCCTTGTAATTTTAAGGACTCTTTCGAGATGGTTCCAACTTTTTAGTCAAGCAATCTTCAATAATTCTTCCCACATCAGTGAATTAGTCATGTCTCCATATAGTTAATTACTCAAGCTTGAGGCAATATGCAGTGCGCTATACTTGGAACTTGTATGGAACTAGCAGGGGCACAAATGTTTACCATACTTTCCAGTGTATAAGGAGCACCAGAGTCTTAGGTGCACTCCCAATGAATGGTGTATTTTGAAACATTTTCCATATACGTATCACAATTGAGAATGTTGGCTTTTTAGTTGTTGTTTTTTTTTGAATGAACCTATATGCTCATGTTTATTTCTCCTCCCTTCACCGTTAACTGAAGGAACTGAAAGGTTTTCGCATGACATTTTAATTAAGTATGATTAACTTTTAAAGAGTCAGGTGCAGAAAGTGGTTCAAATGTGTATGTGTGACTTTTTAAGAGGTGGAAAATGAGAGAACTTTGGAAGGAGAAACAAGGGCATTTATCGGAAGTGTAATCTGTTTTATTGTGCATTTTGTTATGCCAGATGTTGTCTGTGTTATAGAGTGCAAACAAACAACAATGTAACAGCTTTAGTGCAGCTCCCTTAAAGCAAATAGCTCCTTTTGTTTTGGGTGCCGTGCTAAAGAAGCCTCAAGTGTAAAATTTCAATGGAAAAGAAATCTTGCAGTTCAAGGGTGAACATGCAACCTTACTGAGATGGACTTGAATTGAGCATTACCGGTATATTGTCCTTTGTCACAGTGACAAACCAATGGGGCACAACATGGCAAGGGTGGTTTTTGTTGCTACCCCCACCCTAAAAAAAAGCAATGTTTAAAAAGCACAGATTATTTATTAATTATTTTTTGAATACCAAATGAGCAGCTATGCAATAGTTTGCCAGTTTTTTATCACGACACCAGGGAAGATGCTGCACCACTCAATCAAAGACTAATGAAGCCGTTGAGATAATTTCTTCACTAATCGAAAAAGCTAATCTGCGGTTTAAAAGCAATTCTTGTACTCGGTTGATTTGAGTGTGATGACTCAGACATGTTAGTTTTGCTGTTGTTGTTAATGAAAAGCTAAACTTGACGTCGAAGTGAGCAGGACTCAAAAGGACGATGGCAGCTCCTCATAAATATGGATTTGCACTCCAGCTTTGGTTAGTGGCCTGTAAAACAAAAAAAAAGTTTGGCAAACAGTTGTTGTGATTTACTAGCTGCCCACACAGATGCCCTCCTCAGTCAGTTGGCAGCACTACACCGACGCATTGTCAGATTGCAAAGACATGTCATTGTGTACCAGGACTGAAGTTTTATTTTTTACCCAGCTCACTGAATTTCCCCTTTCTCCACTGCCCTGCATCATTAGACCAGATCCTTTGTTTTGGTGAGTGCTCATCAAAGTTCATTGCGACTTGACGACTTTATGGGAAGGTACGACTTATCGGGAAGCAGATGGTCTTGCCAGCAGTTTTTACAAGACATTGTTCATAAATCCACGCTCTACCTTTATTCAATTAATTTAGTCCAATGAAAACGGAACTGCAGATAGCTGATGATGACAAGATTTGCATAAAATGATTGCATCTTCAAAGATTTAATAATTAGCATTGTATGGGGAACATTTTTGCCCGTTCCATTTGTCCTAATCTGAATACACACATCCGATACACATTTATCAGGTGCACAGTAGCATCCAAGATGATGAATGCACAGAATCGAGCTGTGGGCGTCTTGAGAGCGGCGTCGATTTGAAGCATTGCCTGATTGAATCCAGCCGCCTTATGGTCTTGATTACAACAACTACATAAGTCCCCCTAATTACATATTTGCATCCAAAATCTTCTGTTGGTATATCAAAATCCACATGCATAATGACAATTTGACTCTCAACAAACAAACACGGCTATCTCGAAGAGGGCTTGATGTAAACCCCCCCAACCAAAGTGCTTATGTTGACCCATTTTTTATTAATGTAAATGACAAATACGTGGTAGTATATGATAGTAACATTATATATTCATTTGACCTCACATCTTTGTAAAATGACAGAGAAGGCTATCATGAGCTCTGTCATTGTCATGGTAACCCCTCATTGCGGTATACAATGAGAAGGTTATGGCATTCGGTAAGCATTAAATAAACAAATTAATAAAGAATTGCTCCATGAAGCTGGATTCTTCCATCAGTCTCCTTCAGTGCCGTTGAAAAGAATGTATGAAGTGGTATGATCATTGCCTTTTGTTTTGCTTTCCTGCATATTGTTATAATATGTGATGAATATTCCACGCGTTTGATCAGACCTCGTTTTCGGGCGGGAGGCCAGCGAAAACACAGCCCTGGTGTGGGTTTAATTGCCACGTTACATGACATTGCCACACTTGTTGTTGCTCCAACCCTTGAAAGAGGTGCATGTAATTGACCCCATTGTTTGTGAATTCGGAGTCACCTAATAGAAATCATCTCAAAGTTTTGGCGGTGTCCTCCCGGGAGCAGCAGATTCACTGATTCACCTTTGGTTATCTGTGTTTTGCCTTTGTCCTCCCTCTGGGTTCATCTTACTTTGTGGGAGGAAGGAAACTAAAGACGCATATGGGCACTGTTGTGATTTATAAACATTAGGGTCTTACTCTTTGGAATTATTGTCAAACTATAATGGGTAAGCATTCATGAGGTGATAATATGGATATGGATGGAGGTCTAATGTGTGCCAACTTGTCTTTTCACTTTGTTTATAGTTCATAATATTGATCATGAAATAAGTTCAGTGTTACAAGGTTAAAATCTGGATCTACTAAAGGATTCAAATAGATTGCATGTCCATGTGCCGCGTGATTAAGATGGTGTCTTGTTCAAGGCTTGAGTCTTTTCAATTCCTATGTCACTGTCTAACATCAAAGTGCGCTTTAAAAATCTGACCTTACATTGTTTGAAAAAAAAAAACACTTCTGATCAAACTGCTCCTACAGTAACATCCTTGACAACACCCAGGGTGTGCCATTTGTTTGAAATGTTACTCTACAGCCATTCAATATCAACTTTGTTGTATGCAAATTGCAGTTTACGCTGTAAATAGATTTTAGTGAAACCGCTATAGATGGAGGACACTGCTTTGCTGTGGCGACCCCTTGAAGGGAAAAGCCGAAAGGAAAATAATAAAAGTGATACCATAATGATTCTCTTGTTTGCAGCAACACCCAAACTTGTACCTAACACCCCAGCTGCTAGCAAATTCTGCTGTAATCTGTAAGAAGAGTAAATAATGAAACCATTCACAGTGATCGACAAATAAAATTGCTTTTGTGCTTAAAGGTATTTGCCGTGAAATGCCATGTCAACATGACTTTAATCCAATTAGAGTCAATTCCTAATGCTTCCAGAGTATTATTTTGTTCGCATGTATTACTACAATCCCCTGTTACATATTTAAACTGACTACCACAAAGAGCAAATACTGTATCGTACCTAAAATGGTCTTTGACAGTGTGTTGCAACACATTCTCTTTCATTTCCTAATCAATAGAGCAAATGTAGACTTTAATTGTTCAAACTTATGTCCAGTTTCAACACGCTAGCATTGAATCAGCGAACTGTTCGCCTTTTGGGTGTCTTATCTGTGCTATGATATTTAATGTGGTCCTTTCCTCACTTTCTTTGTTACCATGGATACCAACTCAGTGAGCTCCCGACATTTGCTTTTCTAAAGGCCAGTGTGAACTCCTGGTTTCATCCGTGCTTGTTTTATACAACTGGCTACAGTCGTCCGGTGCTTTCATACTGTGCATAATGATAAAACGCGTGGAATAGTCATCACATATTATAACAATATGCAGGAAAGCAAAACAAAAGGCAATGATTATACCACTTCACACGTTCTTTTCAACGGCAGTGAAGGAGACTGATGGGAAGAACCCAGCTTCGTGGAGCAATTGGTTCATTATTAATTTGTTTATTTAATGCTTACCGAATGCCATAACCTTCTCATTGTATACCGCAATGAGGGGTTACCATGACAACGACAAAGATCATGATAGCCTTCTCTGTCATTTTACAAAGATGTGAGGTCAAATGAATATATAATGTTACTATCATGTACTACCACGTATTTGTCATATTAATATTTTTCCAAATACACTGATGATATTGAATAGTATACAAAGATCATTTAACCAAGTATAATACAGATGATCTGTTTCCAGAAAACAGCACGAGTAGTTTAAAATGTACCAAGAAAAACATGGTTATGAAAAAATACATCTCGGTACTCTTTTTATATTTAGTGGCAAATGCTTTCACTGGCTGTTCTTGAGGCAGATATCTCATTGACGCTGCATAAACTCACATTTCTAATTTACGACAGGATCATGTGGATGTATATCTTGGGATATCTGCCGACCTTGATCGGAAACATGCTTTGACACTTTCAACAATCAGTAGAGCACGGTCGTGTTGCAAGTAGTTATTGGTCATTTACTTTGGTTGCTGTATGAGACACTTCATTAAGTTAGTACACCTGCATTCCAGATGAAAATCCTGAACAATGTTGAAGAAAATTGATATCTAAATCTGATCCTTATCACAAGAAGCACACTTAAAGAGATTTTTTGTTGTTTCATGGCTTTGACACAATCTTCAAAGAGTATTGTACACCTTGGTGGCAGTTTCATATACACATAATAACACAAAAAATAGTAGTACCAGCTCAGCAAATTATAGGAATATAAATTACTTTTGGTTGATGAAAAAGAATATGTGTCTTTGAGGTGTGTTATATTCTTTGCGTTATCTCAAAGGGATTTTATTGACCACTCAATGACATTTTGAATTTGTGTTAGCATCCCGCTAGAATATTCTCGCTAACAGGATATTTATAAGGCATTGTTATATGGTTTGGAGAAGCATAGTCACCTTTTTTCTCATATGTTTTCAAGAATTTGTGTAACGTGTCAGTACAATGCAAACAAAATGATGTGCCAGTCAAAACTGCAATTACATTTGGAAAGGCAGGGTTTTGAGAGAGCTGATGTACAAGATCTCATTAAACTGTGCAGCTCTCTCGAGTAATGCCTCAGCCTGTAAATGCGCATGCTATCAACCCAATCCGTGTCATAGTTTTACTCTCCTTAGTTTATTCTCATTTCTTGTGCATCTGGGAAAGCCCACTCTACATTAATGCTTGTCTTGTCATGTTTCAATCCACATTTATGGGCTTAATGTCTCCCGTGGGTTGAAGCGAATACCTACCGCCTTGTCAGGTATACAGTAATACGGGATTACTCTCTCATTTCAACCCCATGCACACACCGGTGGGTGGATATCGTGTGCTTCCCTCAATGGAGACATCCAGGGGAAGTCACTGTGTAAATGCCCTGGGATGCCATGATACACCAGAGTCTTTACCTCACACCAAACTCGTCTGCCTAAAGTATGCTCTCTCAGTGTCAATGTGCCTTCACAAGACTCTTAAGGATACCTCTTTATTCCTAATCCTCTACCAAACGATTTCCCTCTGGCGACGTCTCCCGGTGGAACAAAGATGGACGTGCTAATGAAGTCACAAACGCCGTTCCATTATTGAGCCCAAATGCTATCTTCTGCCTCCAGTGCAGCACCCCCTGTCATTTAAGAAGTGTTTTGCTTTTTTTGCTCTTATGGGCGCTGCGTACAACAGTTGACCTTGGCCTACGTGCCTGCATGGGGGATCCCCGGCATACTAATGAGGGTCAATGCAGGGGAATGCAACATCGTGGCGTGCTGTGTCCGCCAGTCTGGCTCTGATCTTTATGGCCACTGCCACCTCTGGTGCTGCAACTGATTCAACTGGGCTTTGTGTACTGCACAGCGTCGCTTCTTGATTTTAGGGGATCTTTATTGTTGTTTTCACCAAGCTTAAGGAGGTTAGTTTTACATTGTGTCAGGATAGCACAAAGAAGAACCTGTAATATTTTGAAGCAGGAGGTGCTACTTTATTATTGATTTACAGCTGACCATCACTTGCTCTGATTTGGCCTTGGTCATGTTCAAAATATTTGTTTTCGAATCAATGATAATGTGAAAGCGTTTATTCAGAGTGTCTTCCGCCTTTCGCCCAAATACAGCTGGGCCCCCATGACCCTCGTGACAAATAAGTGGTTTCACATAATGGATGGCTGAATGGATTTACAGCATCCCTTTCCCTTTTTCTATTTGTGACTAGGGCGTCTGCATTATGACAACAGCCCTTCTGCACTTCTTCTTCTTGGCATCGTTCTGCTGGGTTCTCACGGAGGCTTGGCAGTCTTACATGGCAGTGACAGGAAAGGTTCGGACCAGACTCATCCGCAAGCGCTTTCTCTGTCTAGGCTGGGGTAAGTAATGAGCAGAATTTCTCACTGACAGTTCACATCTTCTGCCCTTCAGCACAAGGTTCATTTAGTAAAAGTCATGGCACGAGGCAGCGAGATTGTCATGTCATTTGACAAGGCTGTTTTTGCACTCGAGTCAACATGGACCAACCTTGAATTATGAAATGGATGGGAGGGAGGTTGGCAGATGCTTTCAGTGCAGACACTCCATAGCAAGTGTGCATGTACTACAATAGTGAATATACACCTCATGTTGTCAAATACTGATTTCATCAAGTCGTGTTGAAGTGCTTAAATAGAACCGTTGTAAAATTTCTAAACGATTCCACATAATATCCGGTGTTTTTTCTTTTTTGGGTTTTTTTCAATGGCACGCCAGCTCAAATCAAATTCCAACAAACCTCAGATGTTTATAGTTGTATTAAGTTCATCCTGTCTACAATACACTGTCTGTAAGAAAAGAATCTGTTTAAAATTAAACTCAGATGTTCATGATTGCAAAAAAATGAGTGAATCCTGGTTCAAAGAGTTCCTTCTTTCAGATAAACAGAAATATCTCCCGTTAAAAGGAAAAAAAGAAAGAACCCACATTCATTCTTCTTGTTACCTAGCAACAAATATGGCTCTCTTAGTCATTGCAGAGCCACTGCTTCATGAGCATAGCATTAGCTATTCAATTCAGTTTGTAAGAAACATGCCTTAACAGATTATTGGTGTCACGTTTTGCGTGGTGGTGATGGCAGATGTGGATCCCAAAAAGCAGGCAGGAGGGAGGAGCAGGTTGTATTTGAGAAATTGTATTAAAATAAAGTCAACGGGAACAAAATCTAAAACATCAAAGTCATTCAAGCAGAAAAATACAAAGTATCAAATAAAGACCAAGAGTAAAAGTCTGCCAAGATGAAACAAACACATGCATATAACATACATCAACAATGACCCGACAGCGAACGGTCATGCCAGGAGTCCTTTTGAGTGTCACTGATTGTAACGACCAGCACCTGCGAGGCAGCAGGCAGGGCTGACAGCGCTACCCGGTGGTCGCCAATCCGAACGTGCCAGTCCGCCAAGGCTCGGGATGACCAGCACCTGTGCAGGTGCAGGCGGGGCCGACAGCGCCACCCGTTGGTCACCAACCAGATCATAACAGTTGGATGCTAAAAACAGACTTTTTTTGTACCCAACTACTTTACCAGATTAAATCAATGCGTGACATTTTTCATCACTTTAAGAGTCAGAACAATTCTAAAATGGATTAATAAAGAAGCTGCATGCCAAATGTCACTTGTGCTTTCTTACTTCCACCCATATGAAATATTGCGGGCGATGATTTATGGGACTCGGGTGTATCCTCTGCACACGTTAGCACTCAAGCACTGCAAAGACCGACTCTGGATAGCCGTGAGAGCAGCATGCACCTTCTGCCTCCAGGAAACTGATTACATCAATAGCACCTGCATGAGCTTTCAAAAAAAAAAAAACTTAATATTCTGAGCACACAGAAGAGGGACTGATCCCATCACACCAGATTATTCGTCTTTTTTTCCTCGTTTTTTTTTTTTTTCTTTTTTTTCCACCATGCAATGATTAAAAACTTCACAGCCTCATAAACATCAATTATCAGGAATCACAGGGGATTTCGAGTCCTTTTGCAGCTTTAATGATACACCAAAAACATATTCAAAGTATTTAATAGTATCATTCTTGCGTAATTGTGTCACATCTCAGAAAGTTTCCTTCCATTTTACAGACAGCGCTGTACTCAATGCATAACACAGTTGTCTAGACTCATCATTGATTGTTTTCTCTTGAAGGATTACCAGCTTTGGTGGTTGCTGTATCGATAGGATTCACTAAAACAAAGGGCTATGGGACACCCTTATAGTAAGTTGACCTTTATGCATGCGTTGAATATTCACTGCACAAAGCCGTAGGCTATGTTAATGGTAACACTTGAGCAAAATGATTAAGTGCATCGGTACTGGCTCACTCAGCTTGAACAGATCCATAAAGATTGTCCCAAAAACGCCATTGGATTTAACGATTGCTCTGCAGGACCCCAATTTCTCCAGTTGTATCGCAGCTTGATACCAATGGCATGAAATCCACTTAGATTCTCTTTAGTGTGTCAAATTCTGCAAATAAGGTTACGACATATAATATGTCATATTATCATCATATCATAATATGACATATAATTGGTGGAGAAAATACAAGCGGTTATTCTGTGTGCCATTAACATAGATATTAATCACTGGCTGCAAGTTAACTGTTGCTCCCTGTGTTTCTCTGCAGCTGTTGGCTGTCTTTGGAGGGTGGGCTCCTGTATGCCTTTGTTGGACCTGCAGCTGCTGTTGTTCTGGTAAGCCTCAACCAGTAAGCCTTCTTGACGACAGGGAATGGTTGGGAAATTGAGACATGACCCAAAACATAGACATATTAAGGAAACATGGTGGTAGACTGGGGAGAAACAGATGCAATGAACACCAACCGAGATTCAAGCTATCGGAACAAAGCCATCTTTTGCAAATTATGGTACACGCCAAATGTTTGTTTCTAAAGTTTCAGTCGTTCAAATAAAAATATGGATGCTCTTACTCTGTCAGGGGGACTCCCACTGGAATAATGACTGCCAATTTATGTGGAAAAACATCATTCAGAAGTAGAATTTGAAATCAAGTCATATTTTACAAAAGTTTGCGAGCCAAAGACACAGAGATTTTCTTTTTTTTTCATCATTTCTGGAGTTTTCTATTGCCTCACCATGAAAATGGCATCACGAACAAGGAACACTTCTAATTATTTGTAAAGCAACGACATATAAAGCCTCAAATTGCACACTGCTGTGCCAGAAAAGTTGCTGCTAATGTTAGATGAAGGTGCCTTTGAAAGGAAAAATGTTTCTTATTAGGCAGATCTTTTCCTAAGGCTGCCGTGCCGGACTGAGTGTGCACGGCAATGCTCATCCGCTGGCTGAAATGTGACAGATATGAGAAAAAAACGCACACATTCACAGAGAATGAGTGAGTAGAGGTCGAAGCTCGGTGCACACACGCAAAATTGAGGTGGGGAGAAAAATGGGACAATGACATCAATCATTGGCAACTAATGGAAAATGTCATCTTGGCAAGACGTGCTTTTAACATTAAGTTGAAAATAATTGTTGCATTGATATGATTTATTGAATATTTTTCTGCTTCATTTCTAGGTCAACATGGTGATCGGTATTCTCGTGTTTAATAAATTAGTGTCCAGAGACGGCATACTGGACAAGAAGATGAAGCATCGAGCAGGGTATGACAGCACGTCCTTGTTAGTACCATCATTTTTCTTCTTTTATTATTCATTATTTTAATACCAGCATGAGTACTGACAACTAATTTGAACTCGTGTTCCGCCGCTTAGAAAACTTAGCTTGCCCAACTGGTTTGAATCTTTCCAGCATGTTTTATTTTGATAGTCGATGTCTATCTCAAAACTTGATGTATGAATTAGTTTAATTTCAATTCAATGTTTACCCTGTTTCTGTAAATATTGAACCAGAGAGACCAATTCCATTGTTTTTTTTTCCTATAGATTGAAAACATTGAGATAATTTTCATATTAGTTGCTGATTTGTAGCGCCGAGAAAGCAATATTTACAGCTGCTTAAACATACCCAGTGTTGGAACGTATTGAAAGTGGAAATCACAGGACGTAATGAGGTCAGCTTTCTCACAGAGCGACATGAATACATATTTTGTTGGCAGAATAAGTCCAAGTTGAAACTATATTACGTCCACACGCTGTCTGCGTTTGCCGTTGCTAATATTTGACATTGCAGAGTTTGTGATTATTAACGTGTTCGGTCACGCCGTTGTCTCTTATGCCCCACAGACAGATGAGTGAGCCGCACACGGGATTGACTCTCAAGTGCGCCAAATGTGGTGTTGTATCAACGACTGCTTTGTCAGCGACTACAGCGAGCAATGCGATGTAAGTGAATGCAAATCAATAAGACAATGCTGCATACACGACCGGTCCACCTTGATAATGCAGAACCATTGCCATGGCAACTGCTGTAGATCAGATCATGGCAGGAATGAAAAATAAATAAATAAACATCTCAGTTGTGCTTGTGATTTAACATCTTGTAGATGATGGAGAATACCATGTCGTAATATGCATATTTCATTTTTAAAAAATTCTCAGGGCGTCGCTGTGGAGCTCCTGCGTAGTCCTGCCTCTACTGGCCTTGACCTGGATGTCCGCAGTGCTAGCCATGACGGACAAGCGCTCTTTCCTCTTTCAAATACTTTTTGCAGTCTTTGACTCACTACAAGGTTTTGTCATTGTGATGGTGCACTGCATCCTTCGGCGAGAGGTACAAACTTGTTTTTATTTGTGATGTTGAGGGAGGACAAAGGAAAATTATCATCATGATTTTAGGTCCAAGATGCATTCAGATGTCGACTCCGAAACTGCCAAGATCCAATCAGTGGTGATGCAACGGGGGGCTTTCCTAATGGCCATGCTCAGATAATGGTAAGTGTGGTTTCTTCACTTTTATCATTACAGCTTTCGCCCATTTGATCCTGAGCTTCATTTCTATTGAGCTGCAGGGGTTGGTTTGGTTCAGGATGTTGATTGTGTTTGTTTTTTTTATTCCACTTTGCTTTTCAATTGTCCAAAGGTGTAAAAAGAGTGGTATCGAGAACTCATATGTTGTTTTTTACACTTCTAACTTAGCATTTTTGATTCCTTCACAAAAATGTAATTGTTGTGATTTTAGAATGTAGCACATGCTTCGGTTCTGGCTGCTTAGTACATAAGTTGACATTTATAATGTGCAAAGACAAATTGTGCACTCGACTCTGGGTTCCAGCCACCTTGCTGAGTCAGCTTGTATTCTTTATGCAAATGAGTCGTGCAGCTCTGTGCAGGCAGCTCAGTCCAAAATGAATATGTCAATAATGATAAATAGATGAGGATGGAATACACAGTTCACAATGAACTGCATTTCGTCTTCTTGTGAGATGGTTTGCAAAGGTCACTGGCATTCTCTTAATTCTCTTAATCCAGAGTCCCCTGAATAGATTCCACATGCCATTTTTGCCCCTCTTATGCCCTTAAAGCTCAAGCCTTTATTTTTGTTTAATTGAAATAATTGACCCCCATCCCCATCAGGCATGCATCTCCCTCGTTTCCTCTCCTGGGATAATGGAGCATCGCTCTCCACCACACCATTAAAATTGGCATGCCAGTCTCTTCATCTCGCTACCATACCAGTGGCATGTCAGAGAAATGATCTGACATGAGTATTGTAATACTCCTCTTAGGGAAATAGTCTTGACAAAAGCAGAGTGGCGTCTGGCTCTCTCGGTTTAATACGGTCATTTGCAATAGGTGCAAAATGCCTCGCTTTCCATTTGTACCGTCATGCATAGATATGCATATATGCTCACTGGCCACTCCATTAGTGTTGGAAAAGGATCCACCATAAGTGCGATCTTGAAAAGTATGCCTTTAAAACATGCATTTATCGAAAAATGTTTTGTTTTGACTGATGTGTAGCATAGTAGGAGGTGTTTCCCAGATGTAAAATGATTGTTGTTCCCAGATGTAAAATGATGTTTCCTCATTTGCAGACGGATTTCGAAAAGGACGTCGATATTGCCTGCCGGTCAGGTAAGCTCATCCACTTAAATTACCCAAAGGAACTTAGTTTTTGAAAGTAACCCCTGCTTCTCAATGAATTGAAAGAAGATATTATGAATTGAAAATGTTTTTCCAAGTTTTCAGTAGTGTGTGCTTATGTTTGCGACATTGATATAATCCGTTCCATTGTGACAATCCCGCTTGACACACATTTGCAATCACTGGCCCACATTTTGGGAGCATTTTGTAATACATCATGTCATTGAAGATTGATTCTGAAAGAAATATTTTTTTCAACACGTTCTGTAGGGGAGTGCCTATTTATGCTGAGCACTGTAACAACAATTTCCTCCCCTTGCAAGTAAAGACCCCCAAAAGAGGTTAGACAGTAAAAATAGCCGCCGTTGCATAAGAGCCAACAATCCCCACAGGAGTTTTTCACAGTTACCAATGCACTGACTTTAATCTGACAACAAAACATTATAAAAAAGAGCTGTTGGCTACTCCTTATATGGACTTTTTAAGTGGAACCAGACTGCCGTGCATTTCAACAAAGCCACTGTCATTAGACTGTATAAATGTTTCACACCTTCATAAATCGGAGTTCAAGCCCCAGTAGAATTCGGCATGACAGAGTATTAAGTTCTGTGAAGGTCATATTTAGTTTAGTGTCTTCTTTTGTGCTTTTGAGCAGCTTTACAAGAGTAGGTAGTATTTAAGAGTTGTTAAAGAAATACCAAGGTTAAGATCAAATCAATCATACTTATTCAAAGGTCTCAGAAAATCTTCTGGCTCATATACTTCAATAGGAACAAGACACAGTCCTGTCAAACTCAAGTGCATCTATGTGACACACACACACAAATAACAAAAACAAAAGCATTCCTGTGTCATGAATAAATCATGATCAGAAGAAGACAAAAGTACAGCTGCAAATGATTTCAGAGATTGCTCTCTGTGCTCACATTTGTACAATTATTAGTGGTGCACAAAGATGCGTTTGTCGCTGCCGCCTCAGGGGTAAACGTGCATGGTGATGTGCATCTTGCTGAGTGATTGTAGGGTCAGAAGGCAAAATGTTTCGTTTGTATTTCATCCAGATTATGCCTCAGGCAGCATATCATATTAAAAATGATGACATATGATGACATGATGAAAATTTATATATATATATATATAGATAGATAGATAGATAGATAGATAGATAGATAGATATACCTCAGTTCACGAACTTAATTGGTTCCCAGAAAGTGTGTGTACGGCGAAAAGGTCTGCCGAACATTTATTTCTCAAAAGAAACCATTAAAAATAAGAATAATCCGTTCCCCAGTCCACATAAAACAGAATTTTCGACTAAAGAAGCCTTAAAACTACACAAAATATATCATATTTTATGTATAATAAATGTGCTATTGTATTGTAATTAAAGAAACAAACTGTCCTGTATAATAAAGTTGTTTTATTTACCTTTGTGATGGTCGTTGATGTAATTGCCCCTTGATGATATCCGAGTGAAGTTGCTGTGCTTTCTCGGCGATAATACCCTCACTCACACTGTCCCATGTTAGCTGCTTTTCGTTAATCCAAATCAACAGAAGTTTTTCAACCTCTTCTATTGCCTGAGACCTTTGTTTAGACAACACAGAAACACCCTTAGCCACACGTAGAAATGGGCGACTTAGCATACTGGTACTGGGACGCTAATCACACAAACGCAGACCTCGTTCGTGTTTCTCGATGATCTCCTTCTTCTGCTCGACTGTAATTTTCTTTTGTGCCCTCTTTGGCTTAACACTAGCCTGTGGTGGGGTCTTTTTCGGTCCCATAATAGCAAAAGTACTCCACTCGATAACAAAGCATGTCTGCATTCAAAGAAAGGGGGTGACAAAAACTAGTCCGCCAGCCACCGTGGCACTGTTCGACCATGTGGTTTGGGGTTCATCCGCCGCAAAGTAGGCCACCAGCCACCGTGGCGCTGTGTGGTTTGGTTTGTCTGCCAAAAACGAGTTTTTCAGCTAAGACTTTATCAGAACAGAAGTTTTTCAACCTCTTCTATTGCCTGAGACCATTGTTAAGACAACACAGAAACACCCTTGGCCACACATAGCAATATTAATATTAATATTAATATTAATATTAATATTAATATTAATATTAATATTAATATTAATATTAATATTAATACATTTCATTTATAAGCGCCTTGGTTGACTTAGCGTACTGGTACTGGAACGCTAAGTCACACAAACGCACACCTCGTTCGTTTCATCCGTTGCTTTTGGCTTTCAGTGTATCTTAATCACATCCTGTCCATATTGGATGATATTAACTGGAAATTTTCTTTTAGGATTATGTGCACACTGTCACAGACATGAATCGCTGATTTTAAATGTGTGCTTTCCGCCCCATCAGCCCTCCACAAAGACATGGGCTCATGTCGCGCCGCTACCGTCACGGGCACGCTTTCCCGCATATCCCTCAATGACGATGAGGACGAGAAAGCTCCTGAAGGCCTCAACTACTCTACGCTGCCCGGCAACATCATCTCTAAAGTGATCATCCAGCAGCCTTCGGCACTGCACATGCCCATGGGAGTGGGCGAGCTAAAGGAGCAGTCACTCGCCGGCGACAACAACGCAGAGCTGCGCCGCGCCGTTTACCTGTGCACCGACGACGGCATGCGCCAGAGTGACCAGAACATGGGCACCCACGACATGGAGGGCCACCCGCCACAGAGTCAGATGATGGAGACGGATTACATTGTCATGCCTCGCGCAGCGGCGGCACTTTCCGGGTCTGCTACACTGCCAGCCCACCTAAAGGAGGACACCAAGATGAACATCACCATGGATACGCTCCCGCACGAGAGGCTGATGCATTACAAGATGAGCCCTGACTTCAACATCAGCCCGTCGGGCATGGACCACATTAATATGAACCTGGAGCAGCAGTACCCCAACGCCCCCGAACAGATGCAGAATCTGCCCTTTGAACCCCGCACGGCCGTCAAGAATTTCCTTGCTGAGATGGAGGAGAGCGCCGGACTCTCGAGGAGTGAGACGGGCTCTACCATCTCAATGAGCTCCTTAGAGGTACATGCACTGTATATGCCGTATTATGTATGGTATCCGGCGGATCCATTTCAAAAAGTCACTGATTGCAATTGCCAAGGTGATTAATGTTATTTTTTTTTTCAAGGTCTTCCTACCCGGTAATAAACAGAATTATTTTTGGTCGTCGCACAGGTTAGCTCATTCGCTGCCATTCCCGAATTTATTCGGGAATTGAAAATATGTCATAGAGCGCCATTCCCGAATTTGTTTGTGTTTTTATTTGTCTTGCTGGTGTGCCGATAAAGCGCTGGCCAGACATCTGGCAATGTTTTTTCCCTTCCACAAGGAAGCAGCATTTCCATGTTCCATGTTTTTTTTATTACTTTCAAACACATAACTTTTTATCCATAAGGAGTAAATTGAGGCATTTGGTTGAAGATCTTTGTCAGGTGGGTCTTATTGAGAAATCTTGGTTGTCTATAAGCATTGTGTTGCCCAGTTAAATTGTGGTTCATCACAGGCATTGTTTTTAACTCATTCACTGCCATTCACGAATTTATTCGGGAAATGAAAATATGACACAGAGCACCATTCCCAAATTTGTTTGGGTTTTGTTTTTCTCATGGTTGGGTGCCTATAAAGCGCTGTCCATGGCCTTTGGCGTTTTTTTTTCTTTTCCACAAGGGGGCAGCATTAGCGCTTTGTTCCAGCTTCAGCTGTTGTTATAGCGCTATTTAAACCAAAATGCAATTGCATTGTATTTTGGACAGCCACCCTCATTTCAAGCTCATATAACTCCAGACCCATATAATTTAGGTATTAACTTTTTTTCTGATGAAAGAAGAGAGTCTAAAGTTTCTCACACTCCATTGAATGTTTGTGTAGTCCTAAAACTAAATATTCTGTGCGTCCTGGAATTTGAGTGACAATGACAAAAATCCTTGCACTGGAGTGGACACATTTTCACATCTGGCAGTGCTTGAGTTAAGGTTTTGTGAAACTAAAGGTAGATGAACAATGAATAAAAGATAATAAAGATTTAGGAATGTTCATTTATCTACTTCAATTACATGTATTTTTATTTACTAATCACATTGGGGCAACTTCAGAAAATCCTACACAAGTGTAGCATAAACCTGAGTCAGTAATTCATCAGTGACATCACAACAATAATCAAATAATGCCTGAACAATAAAACACAACAACAACAACGCCCGCACATCAACTGTGCATATTTATTTACCTTTACCCACACCATAACAAAGGTAAGCTCAATGCTTTAATATGGTGACCGTGGGAGTGCTTAAACATGCAACAGAAACCACAGAACAAATATAAAATGAATAATTGACACGAGCAGCATAAAAACTTGGGTATTTGAAGTCCTATATCGCCCCATATTGTGCGCTCCGAGCTGGCTTTGTGCGTGCGCTGCTTTTTGCTAGTTTATGAGTATTATAAAATACATTACTCAGAGAGAATCTAGTCAAAATAAAACAATGTTCAGCATTGGACAAACAGGAAGCACTGGGTGTGCATAGAATAAAAGCTACTGCAAGTAATTGCAATATGCATCGACTAGATGAAGCAACACATTGGGGAATACAATAAGTATAAGAGACCTTTATATTGAGCTTTGACAACTGCTACAGATGTAAATTAAAAATAGGTGAGAATACTGATCCATAAATAAGGTGTATTGGATTATAAGGTGCACAGTTGGCTTTTGAGAAAATTAAATGTTTTTGTTGCACCTTATCGTACAGAAAATATTCAAAAATGTGTATCTTGACTAAAATTCATCACTGTATTCATAGACACATACAGTACCTTACTGTGTTGTGGCGGCCCTAAAATATTTTTCTCATGTTTTATTTTATTTTATTTTTTTCTTTTTACAGAGAAGGAAATCACGATATTCTGATCTGGACTTTGAGGTATGTTGAAACACATTCCTTCGCTTAAGACATGCATTTATCTAATTTCTCTTTTTTAATATACCACGTAAACCTATCCTTGTGTTTGTCATTTGATTTACTCAAACTTATGCCTCTTAAGCTTATTGGAGTTTACAAGATTTATTGTCGCGCTATGTAGTTAAGGTAAAAGCAAGGCTCTCAACTGACAAACAGGACGAGCGTTCATCAACATTTCCATCATCCTCCATCTCCACCATCCATCGCCTCTGCGCTGATTTTTAAATGATATGCTTTTAAAGTCATTTTTTAAAGACATTTTATGACTAATTTGAACTGCAAGTTTTGTCATGCAAATTCCACCTCTCATTTGGCGGAATTTTGCATTCCTTTGCATTGCCAAATCAGGTTTATATATATATATATATATATATATATATATATATATATATATATATATATATATATATATATATATATATATATATATACACACACACACACACACACACACACATACATATAATGCACCCATTTCTAAGTGAAGGGAACAGAATGAAAGCTTTTGGCAGTGTTTCTGGCTTTAAAGTAGACACACAGCCCCTTTATAAGGAAGCCGCGGGCCAAGATTGGATTACAAGGGTTCTTATGCCAACAAAACGTTAAATGAGGCAATTTGTCACAAAAGAATTAAGCTTGTTTCGATTACTCTTGCAATTTTGAATGGAGTCATTCTGCGGTCCTGGTCCAAATCGTCCCAATGTTTCCTCTATTTTGGCGGTGTGTTATAGTATATATATGCAAACCTGAGCATATCTGTTTGGAACCTGGCCGACAAGCAAACTACCTGGTCACTAACATATTGATCAGAGTGCGAGTGGGTGGAGAGAAGATGCATTTGCATTATTGGCTGTCAATACCAAAGCAAAAACCCTTGCCATTGCAGAAAGTCATGCACACCAGGAAAAGACACATGGAGCTGTTCCAGGAACTGAATCAGAAATTTCAAACCCTGGACCGATTTCGAGACATACCAAATATGGGGAGCATGGTGAGTAACAGGAAACCAGTGTGGGGGGTGGGGGGTGTTCAGCGACATTGACATCCAGCTGAAGCTTATTTTAACGTGCAGTGCAGACTACATGTGTGTGATTTTGCTAATGAGAGGTTATGTAGAACAGGTTGTTCATTTATACAGAGCCAGCAGCTGGCAAAGGGGGGCAGCAGGCGTTATTTGGCAATAGTCTGCCTCCTTGCTTTTATTTATTTATGTATTTATTTTCAAAGAAAAAATGCATTTTCTCCTCCAGGCCAGTCACGGAGAAGAAGGATGTTTGCTCTCGAGAGTGCATCCATTCCAATGCAAGGCCATGAATGCACTTTGATTTACATATACATTTATCTACTTAGCAACACCATTTTTTTACCAGAAATGCATGGCGGATGATTTAATCTATCAGCATCCCAACCTGACCTGAAGTGTGCTGTTCTTCTAAGGCTGCATTTACACGATGATACAATTCCAGTTTTATTTCTCCCATGTGAACCACTTTGGATATTTGTCATGTCAGTTGCCTATTTGACACAGAGATCCAACAAAATAGCCGCTTGAGAGCTGTAACAGATGATCTGACATTAATCCGCCTTCGAAGCCATCGAGCCAGAGGGATATATAACTGTGCTCACTCACGGAGCCCAGCTTTAAATCATTATGATGCCTAGTGTGACGTATAAGATTCTTGTCAAATATGTATTGTACTTATGACTTGACCACTGCGTTAGCATCAATGATAGGCACATTCTGACATGCAAATCTGGGTTAAATTCCCACTTTAGGAAGAGAACTTTCTTAAGAGTTAACCAAGGACCTTCTGGATTCTCAAAATCTTGTCATTAAAAAAATCTGAAAAATAATGATTGAACCACTGTTGCTTATGGTCATCGTCAGTAAAGAAAATCTTCCATTTGGTCTTTCACATTTTACATTTCACAGGATAAAAGAGACGTGAAGATAAATTTGAAGTCTTAACGTTCATTTTGTACCTACGCCGTTCCTGCTTCTCTCATGGTTCCAATGTCAACTCCATTGCCGGTTGTATTTGGCCCTGCCATTCTGTGTCTGTGCCACTTATAGAAAACAGTGACTTGAAAAATAGCAAAAAGCTTTAATATGCTGCGCGAAAGGCGCCGCCGTAAGAAAAAATAAATGAATTTTAAAAAAAGCTTCTATCATTGAAGGATAAAAAGCTGATTCATATCAGACGGATCGGATATTCTCTGTCACTTGCGAGCCAGAAGTCTATAACCACAGCAAGGCAATTGATCTACGCACACGTTCACAAACACCATGCAGCGGTAAATCAAAAATATAGCATATGAGGTGCAGAGACCATTAAACAGAAGATTGTGTGGGCTTCTAAAGAGCCTTTGCGGAGCTGTGACATACACCACGCACAAACATTTCGGGATATTTGTGTTTCGGGAGATATAAGCTATAACCCTTACTTCTTTAATTAATGTTCAACAATGAAATCTAAAAATAGTCCATAATAATCAGAATTTATGACAGAAATAATAATTAATATTTATATGCCGCCTTTTCCTACTGGCATATCTTATTAAGCTGGTGAACTTCCTTTCCTTCATATTGTGCAAACGCAAACCTATGGAAGATCAGCACATGCACGCCAACCCACGTAAAATCCCCCCTCTTATTTTTCCCAACCACCGCCCCCCTTTCACTTACAATCATTCGACTGCAGTGATATTTTCTAAAAAATGACTTTACATTTCATATGTCCTACCTGCGAGCAGCGCCTCCTTCCTATTATAATGGTGACTTTGAGGTCGTTGCTACCAAGGTGCCGAGAGGAAAGGCCGACATGTGAAGAGCATACAATGGATTTAAAAATTCAACAAACCCCTGATCCAATGCCAGGGATTTGTGATCTAAAATAACCGGAGTAAGATGGGTTATTTCAAAACGTGTTTCCATCAATAATACTACCCACAACGTGTAGAATATTTTAGAGAGAGGTGGTTATGAACACAGTACATCTCGAGCTGTATTAGGGTGTCCATACCTGTGCAAGCACATGATCTCATTTGTTTATTTTTACTGCCCCTTAAGAATGTATCTCAGATTTTCAGGTATTGCAAGTGGATCCGGAACGTCTCCCCCACTTATTGGGGGAAATCACTGCAGAGGAAATGTGGCTATAAAACTCTGTAACGAAGATGTAATGCTGACTAATGTGGCCCGTGTTCACAGGACAAGGCAATCCCAAACAAGAACCCATGGGAGAGCTACAACCCAGCATGCGAGTACCAGAATTACGCCACTATGAATGTACTAGACTCTAGCGCCAAGGACACGCTGGAAATGACACCCGCCGAGTGGGAAAAGTGTGTCAACCTTCCCCTAGATGTCCAGGAGGGGGATTTCCAAACAGAAGTCTAGAGGTGAAGTAGAAAATGCAAACTTGGGAAGGAGGAGAGGACAAAGAAGAAAAGGAAGAAGAGGAAATGATGTATTTTGCACTGAATAAAGCAACAGACTTTTATAACAGCCTTGGCGTTCGTGTCGGGATAATTGGGAGCATGACATGGACTTTATGTGCCAATGTGAGACTGATGAAAGTGAAAGAAAGAGACTGGAAAAATGGGGAAGAAGGAACTTGGAAAACCATCAGTGTTACTTTTTTTGTATTCTCACTAGTGTACTTAGTGCAGGGCAGCCGGGTGTACGATATTTACCATCACATTGTTTCAAATTATCTTTTTGAGAAATTGGAAAGAATGCGGAAAAATATATCGAAATATACTATATCCCTAAAATCCAAAAGAAACCTCATAGAGCGAACGACACGCCATGTGGTCCCAGCTTCGTTTGGTCTGGTTGCTGCTCGGCCCAGGAGTACAATGTATATATTTATGCAGGTTTTTAAAACGTTTATAACAGTCCGTTTGGCCATTGCGACACTTTTTACTTTCTAGTATGAAACATGGGAGGGAAAGAGTATCTTTTGTGTCATATTAAAATGAATGTTTGTCCGGCCACATTCTTCATTGCTTTCAATGCAATAAAGATAATACTCACTTTTATATAAATAATATATTTCACAACTTTAATACTGCGGACCCCGATTGAAGGATCCCTGGCAAGCTCCCCCATCTGCAGCCCTGTCTAAAATATATAAAACAAAAAAAAATAAAAATAAAAATTAAAAACAAAGCAAAACAAAAGAATTTTTTTTGTGTTATGGTGTAAATAAACTTTTGTCTACATATGTTTTGATTGTGCCCATTTATTTTAATGAGGAAAAAAAAGAAATAATGCCAACCTGATCAAAAGTTATAGCGAAAATGTTAACATTTGAAAAGGAATGTAAATAAAAGAGGAAATATGTTCGTACTGCTTCAGGTGTGGTGTCAAATTTGTGGTTCCTTTCTCACTGCACTTTTGGATTCATACAGGAAGGCCATTTGACCAATCGGCAACGCAAGATTTTTACAAATTCCATAGCATACAATCCCTATTTCTTTCATTTGCCGAGTTTGCATACAACAAACACGGTTACTACATAAATGTCATTACAACAAAAAAGGCCTGTTACAACAAACCATGGGAAATTAACTGCCACTGTGACTTTGCTGATGAACAAAATCTACAGTTTCTTCTTTCCCTCCGTTGTGCTTCTGGAGGCACGGCACGGTCCCGAGCACATCATCTTAAAAGCAACTATTACTGTTTCTTTGTGTCTCCCTTTTCCATGTTCATGTTTACGCATCTGTATACCGTTCATACTGTATTTGACATCCGAGCTGGCGGCCATTTCATTGGAAACTGATTGAACGACCTACCATCATAGCGTAAAGAGTCGTCGTGCCTGGAGGTGCATTGTAACGAGATTTTACTATATTTGGTCGAAGAAAGTCAGAACTGTTGGGAAAAATAGCTCCTCAAGGACTTGATATAAGGGGATAGATGTTCAGTACAGAGGCATCAAGACCATTTTTCTGTCCGAATGGGTTTCAAAACTCTGGGAAATTATCCAGAATGTATTGAAATGTTAACTACTTGGGAACATTGGGGTAACAAATTGCTCAAGACTTTTAAAAATGTAGTGAGCAAGCTGATTATATGGATGTGTGTTTAATAGCGTTGACTTAAGGTGGCGTGCCCTTGAGACAACACGCTGGTCTTGTTTGTATGTTCCCAAATAAAGCTGTGGATGCTGCTGATCGCCCTGCCAAACCCCTGCCCCTTCTCCCAGCGCCCGGGGGGGTGAGTGGTATACACAGAGAGGGCCCACAGTGTGAATGAGACAATCACATTGGATCCTTCATGCTTCACTCTGTTGCCAGAGGCACCGCTATGGCTTCATCAGAAGAACCTGTGAGGAAAATTCAAACCTGTGGGCATGCCGCAAGCCAGTGTACATCTGCTGCTTGCACAATTACAAAAATAAGGCATACCACATGCTCAAACCATTGGAGAAGTGGTTCAGAAACATTTTTTTTTCAAACACCAAAGTACAAACCTCCAAATTTTAGGATCAATATTAAAAAATGCACCAATGTAGTAGGCCAATGTGTACATCACGAAGGAGATGTTATATTCCTGAAAACTATAGCACTGAATATGATTGTAAAAAACATTTACTGCACTTAAATACTAGAAGAAACTCCAAATACAAGTCCCGGGTTCAAACCCAGAATTTCAGAAAGGGGCAGCAGGCATAATAACCGATCCTACATCATGCTGCTAAAGCAAGGGAGTCATTTATTTTGCAAAATCCATGAACCACTCTTTGGAGAAAATCAAGGCTTTTGGGTGTGCCTTATATACCAGAAAATATTGTTTCTCACTGCTGGGATACGACAGTGTGACACATTCACCCAGCGGTTTGTACGTGACTATATATAAAAAAAAGAAAATCATAATTAAAAAAAAGGTTTTATCATTTATCTCAGGAGGAATTTGTCTCAAAGATGACGTGGGAAGTAAGGAAAATATTTAATAAGACTGATCTGTCACATCTTTGCTTTATATTTTTATTCCCCCGATCACGGCTTATTTTGTTTCGTACCAAGTGATGTGGGGAGAGCAATCTCATAATAAGCAAGCTTAAAACCAGCCTTGCACAATATTTAGTAACAACGTGCATATGCCACAAACACTTAACTGAACAATCATCAGCAAATTTCCGGCAAATCCACCGCAGGCAAAGGCTGAGCGCCTCAAACTAATCCCAGGATGGATGTATTTAACTGTCCCTCTTAGCTGAAATGTATACACAGTAAGGGTGAAGTAACAATGTTACAAAAAAATACCTTTCAATTTCTCCCCTATTAGATTCAAAATTGAGAGTATGTAAGGTATACCTAATGAGACCTGAAGACATCATTCACTGCACCGCTTAATAGATACTGTCAATCAAAAGAATCAGTGCAGTAGTAATTTCCAACCAGGGGTGACTTTGGAACTGAGCTGAAATATATTTATTTATTTATTTGCCATCTATCATTTTGCACTTCCCTCTCAGTTATACTTTTGTTATATTCAGGACGGTGGAAAAAAATCATTGGGACCGCCCTACCCACCATCAAGGACTTGCAAGAATCCAAACAAGGGCGCAGAAAATCCTACTGGACCCTCCGCACCCTGCCCACCACCTTTTCCAGCTACTCCCCTGAGGCAGGCGCTACTGATCCATGTGCACCAAATCCAGCAGACATTTCAACAGCTTCTTCCCCCCCCAAGCCATTTACTCACGCAAATAGACCTGTATAGTGCCTCAAGTTTTCTTATGATCATATGCAGTGTGTTCTCCAGACTTCCTTGTGAATTCCTTGTGTGTTCTACATACTTGGCAATAAAGATGATTCTGATGTAATTCTTGTATGATCGTGTTCCGTGATTATAATTTGTTTTTAAAGTAGGTGGCTTTCCAATAACAACATCATGCATATTTGAAGTCATTTATTTTGCAAAATCCATGAACCACTAAATAGTGGACACATTATGTTACTTGGTACCATATATAACAGAAGTCAATGAATAACATGGACTATTCATGGAAGAAAACATGCTTTAAACGACATGAACTGAGCTTCAGACAAGCCTTTGTGCTGTCCTTCATTGCAACATTTCATCACACACCACCATGATATGAAAACAAAAACATTGTCATATTCCTAGTGTCAATTAAATTGCAGATTAATCTATAAATGCAACATGCAAGTGCTTTAAAATGAAAAACAATACAATAATCAAACACACAACCCCAAAAAATTGTGCATCGGTCACAATATCTTTATAATACAGGTAGCAAAAGTATTTTTTGAATCATTTACACAAGGAAATTAAATAAAGTGTGACAAAGAAAAAAGGTTTGTTTGAATGCATTCAGTACCACTTGCCATTTGAGGACTTGTAAGTGAAATTGGTGACACAAGCAGGAAATATACAGCAACATACAGCATTTCATTTCAATCACAGACACAAACAATGTGAAGTGAATTTCATACAGCAACGAGCACAGAAGTAAAGTTGAAGGAATTTTAGAGCAAATGTGAAGCCATTTTAGGGCTCAAGGGCAGTGGTTTCCAAACTGAAGGACATGACACAAAATTAACCTTTTTTTTGGGGGGGACAGTCAATCGTAAAGACAAATCATTTCTTGACATATGGGATTTTAAGTTTTTGCCCTAGTTTCTACGATTGTCTGAGGGTGTGGCTTTCCGGGACGTTTTTCGAATTCTGATATTGTTGGTCATGTTATATGGGAGCTGACCTCTCTTTAAAGCTGTCAAAATAAAATGGAAACAAATTCACGTATGGCCAAATTGTACTTTGGAGTCCCTTTAGGTTATGAGCGGAGGTGCTGCCCCGAGGGTACGTGCGTATTGAACCTCAGTGCACATATTCATCTTCGCTGACATCCGAGTCGTCGGCCTCCACCTCGCCTTCAATCACAGACTTCTTCCCTCGGCAGCATGACACCACCAGGCCGATGAGGAAAGCCTAAGGCAGAGAATTTAAGGCAAGGCATTCAGTACAACTATTTAGGATAAAAAAGCCTAGATGTAAAATCTGAAAGAATGTAAGGAAATAAAGAAAAGTAAAGAATGTCAATAGATTAATACGAAAGCTACTTAGAATGTCAATATGTCAAATATATAAGGGATGAGCCAAAATTCAATAAAAAAAAAATGGTTTAATAAGATGCAAATGATTAGAATCATCTTGCATGGTTGTGAGTGGTGGATCACTTTTACGATCTTGAGCATGAGCAAAAAAGAACAATAACAATTGACAGTTGCTGTTGTACTCCATTGTGAGAAGAAAAATGTACCCCGATAAAGGCCCAGTTTCCGAAGTAGTAGATGGTACTGAAGAACCAAAACTTGTGGAGGAAAAGATACGACCTGGTCACAATGCACTGGTCTGAAAAATAAATTAAACAAGGACGACTTATAATATGCGCATGCTTTTTAACAGCCAAAATGATATCCATAGGGGTGCTGAACTTCTTTAAAAACATTGGCAATACTTTGGATCAAGTTTTTCATTCATTCCTGGAAATGTCTACCAGTGAAAAGTGCAAAGGATGACCCCTCATCGTGTTTTTTCTACAAGTGCTTGTACATGTTCACATACATCAACACCAGTTGCGAAACAACCTCACTCCTCAGGAGCAGTGACTCGGAAAAGAGCAAAACCGTGTCACTGCCAGTGATAATGTGACTTTGAAATGTATGAATGTGCGGAGAAATGATGCACCGTTACTCAAAGAGCTGTTTCGCATAGGTTGTGAGTTAGAAATATGAAATTTCATTCACGGGGAGTGGCTATGCTTTTGGACTTTTGTTGCATGGTTTCTGCAGTACGGAAGAGGATGATTAGGGCCACTGAAGAAAAAAAAATACGGTTGTCAGAATTCTGACAGTGGCCCTCGAGGACCGACTTTGGACACCCCTGCTTTAAGTCATTTTTATTGGTGTTTTGCATTTGAATAAAAATATCATACTGCGTGTTTTGGGTATTTTAGATGCTATAAACGTTTTTCTGATGTCAGTTAGGAAACAAAAAAGTGATGTCGGTTGTCCTTTAAATATCATTTAAGCCATAATATATATCATGACCAAAACAATGACGAATGTTCTTTTTCCAGTTAGGTGCACTTTGAACAATTAGTGACGATGCAAATCAAGAACAAGCATTTCACCAGCTGACTTTTACCATTGCATTCACAATAATGCCAGTGCACCAGTATTTTTAGTTCGTCCTCAGTTTGATGAGTTCCATCTGCAGTGGAGATGAAAAGTACATAAGGCCCTTGTTCAAATATTTATAAGTAGCGATATATATATATCTTTCAGACAGGTTTTCCCTTCCCATCATGACTGTGACTCATTAGCTGCACGACTAATTGAAATGTTGTATATCTTGAAATGAAAATGGAAAGATATAGCAGAATATAGCATAGCAGAGTGAGTACAAAGGATTGTGAGTACGATGATTTGAAAAGTATGGTGAAATGGGAATCTTTAAGGGGGGAGGATCTACGACTAACTCGTGTTTTCAACAGCCCTATAGAACTCCTTTTAAAATTGAAAGCATGTCTTGAAATGGTTATTAGTGGATCCTGCATTAGTCTTTCTAAGAACCCTTGAATGCTATTTTTTCCAAAACAGTCATTTTCAGGAGAGAGGTGCAGGGATTGGTGTCTGCCTTATAAGAAGGCTTTCACCATCTTCACTTTGAAGGGTGTCGTTTAATTTGAACAGACAATGTAGAGACAAGACCTTGGTTGACTGTGTTTTGTTTTATCATTAATGGACTGCACTATAGCGTCACATGTTTTTGTTTGGTTGTTGTTTTTTTTTTGGGGGGGTGCTAATCTACTAGCATTGATCCAACTGCAAGGGAAAATATTCTCCTTGGGAGTGCCTCTCCTTTCCGTGGATCAATGGTCCTTGGCTGACACGTGAACAAATGGTTATGTGATGTGTCGCACAGCAAAATCAAGTGTCCAATGCACAAAGGTGAAAGACACTCTGCTTCACAAAATGAGCGAATGGACTCATTCATGAGAATATAGAACATTCTGAGCATGCAAGATATTTGAGTGGCATTATTTGTGGTGAAGATATAAAAGGATCTTGGCTGTGCTTGAGAGCCATCTGGAGCTTAAGAACTAACTCTTCTTCTCCGTGACATGTGTACATGCATCCTCACACTACTTGAACCCCATTGAAGAGCACAATGAGGCCCTGACTGAGCCTATCGAACACCACCAGAATGACTGAGAGCGTCACATCGTTTATATATGGGAGTTGGCATCAATGGTATTTCGAAAGTTGAAATGTATCTTTGTCATTCATGATTTATTTAGGATGTCGATTTTGAACAATATACAGTAAAGTCTCGTTATATCGATATCGGATATATAGATAGTCCCGGTTATATCGATACTATTTCTATGCACGCACGGAGAAAATTACATGCAAACAGGGTCGGATATATCGATAGTCCCGGTTATATCGATATTTTTTCGGACTCCCTTGAATATCGATATAACGAGACTTTACTGTATATATATATATATATATATATATATATATATATATATATAGTATCTTATATCTAATTGTATCTTATATCTATGAATTTTAATTATTTACGATGGATAACATTGAAATCTGATGACTGTATTTTCCCCACTATAAGGCGCACCTGGAACCCTTCATTTTTTAAATTAAACCTGATCCTGCGCCATATAATTCGCCACACTCTATATACTGTATATGGAATAAGATGAAAAGTGAGATTTACATGTTTCTTTTGTAGTTTTCTAATTGAACAAGCTCGGTGATATTGTGAATAAGGACACTGAGTTGTTATACTTTTGTTTGAGGGTTATTACGTGAGTTATTATTGTTGTTGCTGAGCACTATTGCGATTGTTACTATATTGTGATTCTACTAACAATTACTTTACTGTAACAACATCAGAATGTTTTTTACATGTTTACTGAATGGAGGAAAAATCCCCCCTCCACTATGTGATATACATTTTCCACTAGATGTTATACCTTGCTGTTGAAGGTGCACCTTATAATGTGGATAATACGGTGTGTCGTCAGTGTCGGGTAAAAATATCCTTTGCAAGGGTTCAACGTCAGTGGTGTCTGATGACAAATGCTTACTTTTTACACCACATGTTAGATTTTATAGTCATATGCTACTTTATTATAGCCTAAGAATATTCTCCATGTCATTATGAAACAAATAAAACACCTCCGGTCAATCAAGTTGAAACAATCAAACAGAAAAACTAAGTTTGGCAGTAAGTGAGGATACCTTTGTGTGACCGCACATTTTTACTACGTGAACTTGTGAACATCAGAACATGAGCAGCCGGGATTGTCGAGAAAGGAGGACACCTTGTATATCAAAACAGAATACTCTGTCTGATGCCTTCAAATTCATACACAGAAAATAGAGAGCAGAACCTTTGGAGTTGTGAAGGGAAGAAGAACAATCAGCTTTAACATCATCCTCATCACCCCATTGGGAAAGCTTGTCGAAATTCATCTCGATGACCTCACAAATTTCCACCAGAACTTGGGCCATCTGCAGCTTTCCAGCTGCTCACCTGAACTCGCACCGCTCCGAGTGGAACATACAGATGGTTCACAACGGCGGCGTGCCGAAATATATTCTGATCTACACTGCTGACTTGCCTCACCTTGGAATCATTAGCGCACTCTGAGATGAGTGCGGGGCAGCTTGTGAGTACAAATAATTTCACCTTGACTCACCACATCTTGGTGAAGCTCTGCCCAGAGTAGCACTATGCATTACGTACAACTTCGATCACACCATTCAAATACAAGCACTTAAAATGTGCGCCTACACAGACACCCACTCACACACTTCCACACATACCTGTACATATCCTACTTATTTCAGTTTGGAACATGCTTCCGTTGCTCAAACGTCCTACCCCTACATTATCTTGAGCTAAATGGTGATCTGAATACCTTATCATGTTATATTTTGGGATAAGGCAATGTCTGTGGTGGAAATGTACATGATGAGATCATCCTTTGCTATTTGAAAAAAATGAAGCTGCAATTGAAATGAAATTTAAAGGTTAAAGAAAAAATAAAATTTTCAGTATATGTGGGGACACTTAGCAGTTTTCCCAAGAAAATAACAGTGATGGGATGCATTCAGGAGTTTTACTATTCTGAAGAACTCACTGATTATAACAGTCTTAATGAAAAATAATAATGAAAAAAATATACAAGAACCGCCCGAGCACTACTGATGTATATAAATTAATATTAATTATTTTTCAAGTTAACAATAGCAAACTCGAGAAAAAGCCAATTAGTGTTGAGCCATCTCAACTCGGTTAATGTTTTGCTACGGCAAATCAAATGGACATTGAAACGAGCCAGTTGAAAGCTCAGAATTAGTATTGGAGTGCACTTTTGTGACAATTTCTTGAAACTTTTCATGGGACTTGAAATTAGACCGTTGGTTTCATAAAAGTTGTTTAAATAATACTTAATACATGACACTAATTGGATTATAATGCCAATGTCTCATGGTCGATGAATGTAATCAATAAATTTAAGTAATGTATCAGACATTTCGCAGAAAGTTATATCATACATTCAAACAAAGTATATTTATTTCTAAAAACATTAACATTAAGTAACCCGTATGATAATTAAATAATTATGATGTTTTGTATAAAATCTAAATCACCCACCTGGATGACACATACATATTTTTTTTCAGGGAACGAAGTTTACAACAAATTGAATATTCCAATTCTGTAGATTTTAAGATAAACAACGGTGTCCTAAGTATCAGACCGACATAATCCATTTTCTGGCACAAAGGAAAATTATTTTTTTGGCAGTGCTGTAAGATCCGCTCCTTCTCCATTTTAAAAATTGACTGACACTTTCAAGACAAAAAGAAAAACAATCCAAGCAGGTTCCACACAAAGATGTTCTAACAATGTGCTAGCAAATTTCAAGTTGCTAGGAAACAGACAAAGAAGAAGAGGACACCACCCCCCAAAAAATAGTCATAATGCAGTCAGTTTGCAGGGATAATAAGCCAAAATAGCAGATATAAAGGCGCAAAGGTGCACCGCAAAATATCTTAGCAATAGTTGGTCACCGCAAAAAAGTAATTAACCCTTTGAATATTATGACAAAAATGAGTATTGAGTGATAGAATGCAGAATGTCAGAGATAACTGTTTGGCTCGCCAAAGACACCCATGTGCCCGCCAAAGAACCTTGCTGATGTGATGATGGAGGCATTAAAGGTGAGGACAAAAAATAATAGTGAGTCCAGATCATTTCTTGGAAGGAATCTACAGAGTCACACAACATAAATTAAAGACGTGCACAATAAAATAAACATGATAATCTAGTTATCAGCGAAGCCATATTTATCGGAGCGCATTAGAAATTGTATGTCGTCTACACTTGCCAATAATGCTGGGACAATGGCATGTTTACCAAGGTTTTGCATCAGCTTTCTGTTTAAAAAAACATTTAATGTTTTAGGAAAGGTGGAAAAATGTCCAAGTGTTATACTGTATGTATAATTCTTTCTCATTTCTGCTTTTGTCCAACTTTAGGTCTTGAGCATCTTGTATTTTTTTTTTCTTCATTGTGTGCCACATGCTTTCAAGCAAGACACATGTCTGGACTGGTGGCAAGCCTGTCTCGTACAACTGCAAGACTTGTAACTGCCCACACTCACGACATGCACACGAACAAAACCCTATACGTAAATAATCCAAGATGCTGGGTTTTGAATTTTGGGCGAATTACAACATGGACAGTATTTTTCTTTGCCGTAATTGGAATGAAGTCCATGATTCCAAAAAATTCTGAGATCTGGATTTGTCAGACGACATTTCAAGTGCCTTCGGTTAATCTCAGGTGAGCTCGGGCCCTGAACAGAATATACCAAGCACTGTTGAAGGCTTGAAGTGAACATATTTAGTACACAATCAAGCTTAAAATACTTGTTTTTATGAGAGTGAGATGTTAAATGTGTGAAATAACAATTAGATTTCTAACTTGTTTTATTTTTTAATACGATGGGAATCAGGGCATTTCAATAAAATAAGGAAAATGACCCAGCAGATAATCAAGCACACTTGAATCACATATGAATTTAGGTGACATTTAATTCTTAATTTAGGGATCAATATAATGTTGGTACATACTTTGTGGCTATAAAATCTTATTTTCGCCTGAAAGGTGTTTCACTTGGAACAATTCTAGATCCTGTCCTATTCCAACATGAATGTACATCAGTGCACAAAACAGGTCTAAAATTATATTGTCACGGCAGATGAGTGAATGCTTTGCGCTATATAGTGTTTTTAGAAACCTTAACTGAAATAACAATTTTATCATAAACGTGTGTAACTGGGGCATTAGCTGGATAAATAATTCATACTTATGAAGTTGCTTGCTAAGATGTACTGTACAATTTCATGCTTTTGTGACTGATGTGCTTGTAATAGGTGTTGGCATTGTGACAGCAAGAGGTTACATATCACATTAGTAAATGGTTGTCCTTGTGATTATTCTCCTTAATAAATAATGGATGGCGATAGAGATTACTGAACATTGTTCAACATGAAATGGCTTTGTTGTACACTGGCCTTGCTCTCTTACAATCAACTTGTGAGGAATGAATATTTGATCATGTATAGCAGGATCCTACAGCATCTCGCTATTAGCCAGTTGCTACCTTACAAGCACAGATGACACACTCACCCCCAGGCGCGTTGGCGTCACAGATCCTGGTAGTGCTATATGTAGTGTTGCCTGACCTAAGGCCAGTTGAAGGACTCTTGAGAAAGAAAAAGAAGAAACACAACAACACAAAATTCACAAACCTGTGTATGTTCTTACTACTGTGTTTATATTATGAGGAAATGGCGAGAAGCATAAGATAATCAGAAGAATTATGATTCAATCCTGATTTTTTTTTTTCAAGAGACACTTAAGAGATATTTCAAAGGCATCCATGTTCTGGAACATTAGAAATGTACCAAGGTGCAAAGGGAATGTAGGTGACTTCAAATAACATTTTATTACACTTGAGTGTTTGAATGCCTTAATAGTTTGAATGCTAAACATGGGTTGACCAGAATGTTCGAGTTTACAATCCAAAAAGAACTACAAACGGGCTCTATGGAGACCACACATCGGCCGAGCTGGAACCATCAGAGGAAGCGCACCAGGGAAGCCATACACAAAGAAATGCGTGGGATGAAGATCAGCAAATAGCTTAGCTCACCTCTATGAGATATTTTTGGCTGCCATACATGACGTACTGAGGGGCAAGACTGTAGATCATGTAGCTGGTATGGAGAACAATCAATAGCAAAATCATGCAGAGGAAGAGGAGAGCCTGGGGACGGGTTCTTTTCGGTCGAATTTTGTACAGCTGTAGGGGAAAGGAAATATTTGTAAATGCGTGTAAGCATCAATTTCAAAGAATATATATATATATATATATATATATATATATATATATATATATATATATATATATATATATATATATATATATATATATATATATATATATATATAGTGAGACCTCAGCTTACGAACACCTTATCTTACGAACTTTTCATCTTACGAACATCAAATTTATGAAAATTAAACCTTGAAATGCGCACTATTTTCATGATACACACCCACCACGGCTGGCGGAGTGATCTTCGACGGAAGCACACGACCGAACAGCGCTCCAGCCGGCCCTACTTTCCACACCCCGTCTCATTGAATGCACACGTCGATCGCCTCCTTGGAGCTTTTTGCTGATAATTTTACTATTACGGGACCAAAAAAAACCACCACAGGCTCGTCTTCAGCCCAAGAAGACACAAAATAAAAACATAGCTGAGAAGAAGGAGATAATTGAAAAACACGCACGAGGTGTGCGTTTGTGTGATTCAGTGGCCCAGCACGGCTATGCTGAGTCAACCATTGCTACCATTTTCCGGAACAGAGGTTGTTGCAAAAGGTGTTTCCGTGATCTCAAAGCGACGGTCGCGGGCAATCGAAGAAGTTGAAAAACTTCTGTTAATTTGGATTAACGAAAAACAGCTATCCAGCCACAGCGTGAGTAAAAGCTATTTGATGCGAGAAAGCATGGCTGATTCACGCCGATATCGCCATGCGCCAACCTGGACGTTCTGTGCTTATTGAGGATTTTAAAGCCAGCAACGGATGGTTCGAGAACATCTGAGGGGGAGGAGGAGGAGATGGCTGCAGCATCAAGTGAGCTCATAAAGGCAATGTTGGCAAAGTGGAATGATGTGCAGGCTTTTACCGAACAGGTCGATTCAGAAAAGACTGTGGCTATGACAATCATCAACATGATGAATGATAATGTGATGCTTCAGCTTCGTAACACCTTACAAGTCTGAAAGCAACAAGTGTCAATTAAGAGGTTTTTAATCAGCAAAAATGATTAGGAGTCTCCAAAGAAGCAAAGAAGAGAGGCCACACCATAGGTTAAGTGACCAACAGTCCTTATGGAAGGTGACTCTCCTTCCATAAGCCATCAACGACCATCAAAAAGGTAAATAAAAAAGCAATTCCCTTTGACCTCGGACCTCCGACGCCATTCCATCAAGCCATCAATGACCATCACAAATGTAAATAAAGTGACTTTATTATTCAGTGCAGTGTATTTCTTTCATTACAATACAATAGCACATTTATTATACATAGAATAAGATATGCTTTGTGTAGTTTTAAGGCTTATTTAGTTGTAAAGTATATTTTATGGAAACCCGGGAACGGATTATTCCCATTTTAATGGTTTCCTATGGGATTTTTTTGGTGATACACACTTTTTGGCTTACACACTCTGTCTGGGAACCAATAAAGTTCGTAAACTGAAGTCTCACTGTATATATATATATATATAGAGAGAGAGAGAGAGAGAGATATTTTGCATTTACCCTGATCCAGAAGAACCAGATGCCCATGTTGCGAATACCCGCCATGGATGTGAGTACAAAATACATTGTGATGATGGTAATCAGGATGTAATCCAATGGAAATACCTGTAAGGTCATCATCAGAGAAGACATCTATCACATTAAAAAGCAGATACCATACCACCATAACATTTTTGTTTTACTGATTCATGGCGTAATAGCCTCAAATCAGGCAGCATGAGATATGAAAATTGTGCACCATCCATAACTAAAGGAAAGAGTAAAATATTTAACTCAGCGCATTTTAACTGAGGATGATTATGTATCGTACATATGACATAAGTGGATACTTACAGGTTGTAAGGCTAATAGAAGTTCATTCAAAGGATTAGTTAGATTGGTGCCAAAGATTATAAAGCCAGAGCTCATGCCAGCAGAGTGAAGAGCTTTATCCAGACTGAAAGACAAAAAAAACGAGACAATGAGCAGCTTCTGTGTCGTGCATCATGAAATATAACACATGTACATTTTCAGGGTCATCTTTAAGTCAAGACACATTCACGCCACATTAGAACACAGATATGTATCTTTTTAAAAATGACTTACTTTGAAATGAACAGTGCAACAGAGAACAGCAGAGCCACCAGGATAAAGAAAATGCCTAGTACAATCTGCACAAAAAGATAAAAAAACATGCATACAGTATATAATGGGGGTGATAACAACAACACCAAATTAACATTGACTCGCCCATATAAACCGATCATGTCTTATGTGTAGGAAAGACTTGGCTCTCCAGTTTGAAAATGATGCCAAAGGTGACAAAGGCACGCAGTGGTGCAGCCCAGATATGAGCATCAAGCTTCAAGCGAGGCCGTTTCACGGCAGCCAAAAAAGCAATAAATCGTAAGAAATGCTTGAGGGACATTTCATATTGAAAAAAGATTGCGCTTGACAGGAATAAGAAATGATTGGGCAACGGTTACGTAAACGTATAGAGTTCGATTTTTAATTTAATGAAGTGTGGGACCATTGTAATCAAAACAAGCTTATCTTTGGTGTCAGACTACCAACTAGCCAGCTGATCATGACTCAGTAGGAGAGTGCTTCAAATGAGGGAAAAAAGGAAACTAAAAACAAATATTCATTTTTAATTGGAAATGGATGAATGGAAACTAAATGTTCCCGTCAGAGACATGACGGGTTTTTGGTGAGTTTTACACTGCTGATTTATTCTAAAAATGAATCTTACCTTGAAAGGTCTCAGAGCACCACCCATTTTGTTGCAGCAGGTCCGCTCTGCAATTTCCAGGTGCCTGCCTCTTCGTTGTAGGACCTGCAACTTTCCTTCAAGTTCCTGCAGATTGCGCCTGTCCCGTGATGACAATGGGCGTCCATCTTGACACTGAGCCCAAGACACATTTTATTTCAATGATTGTGATTATTAAGAGTAACCTTGGATTTCAGGTTTGAATTACAAAATCAAAAAGTAGAAAACATCATTCTTGGGTTTTTGATAAATTTTCAATGAATTAATATTTTTCCAGTTATTCTTTTTTTTAACTTGGATATTGGATTGGATTGGATTGGATTGGCCTTTATTAGTCTCACAGTGGAGAAATTTACATTTCACAGCAGCAAAGTTATGCTAGATATGTAGATATGTGACATTTTGATATCGCAACATTATTACCATAAAATGCAGTGTGTAGTATGCCAACGCCAATAAAACAGTTTTTTTTTTCTCTATGTGTAGAATACCTTGATTTGGTGGTATGCATTATTATTATCTGGTCACATTTGACACCTCAAACATGCATTTTAACCAAATGCATGTTTTCACTGCTCCATTTACAGTCTCACAATATACGACAAAGCATGATTGTTACAATTTGCCCTCTATTTTGTTTTACAGTTTTGGCCAAGGTCCTCCATTTGCACCTTTCCAGTTTTGAAGAGAGGACCACAAAGTTCTGCAGAAAAAGGAAGAACAATCATCTGCGTCCCGTTCACTGGAATGAGCGTCACAGCCAAGGCTGTTTCTGCGATCACCCAGTCCAACGGCCATGGCCCCGCTATGTGGGTGGCATGCTCCGGAGAGTGCTCAGAAGCTGGAGTGATGATGATGGAGTCATTCCTTTTCCTTTTTAAGTGTCCTTTTTTTCCAATGCTGAATACTATAATCGTGTGGGCTTACTCAGCAATGGATGAGTTAAAACAGGTTTTCACCACACTTACAACATCTTGGATAATTGAGCACCTCTCACATCATTTCAATCATACTTTTTACATTGTATCATAAACTAAATATATTAATCATGATCAGTGATGCATGTTTGTGTCACACCTTGGATCTCAGCTTCTCAATCTGATGCTCGACATCATCAATGTCCTCTGTGTTCTCCAAGCGTTCGTATGCCACACTCCGTGTGCCTTTTATCAGATTCAAAGGCAGTACAGACATACCGTATGCCTACAGAAGAAAAGGAAATAAAATAAACAAACCAAAGATTACATTTTAATTACACACTATTGTCATACTGGGTTGCGGCATATGTCTGCCCACCTGCTGAAAAGACTGCATTCGATAAAGATAAGCTAACGTGAACACAGTGAGATCACAGTGAAATCCTGGCCTGAGAAGTTTTGTCTTTCTTGGTTGAGAATTAAAATGGAAAAATTTCTAGGTGTCAGAACTTACAGCTGCATTGGACACCACCATTTTGTGAGGGTAGTGCTCTTTAAAACTCCATGCCGCAATGTACAGCTTAACAGTGCCCCCATGTGACAGCACCCTCGCCATGATCCAGAATGGAATGCATTTTTTTAGTTTTAGGAGGAATCTAGGTTACAGGCAAGGGTATCAGGGTAGTATGAATGATGAATTACATGAAGTGGATTTTTATATATGTCATTAGTTTAAGTCATGCAGGATTGCAATTTACACACAGAAACGAACATGTAAACAAATCGAAAGTGACAAGTACGAAAAAGGCTTGAGTTCAAGACACAAAATTGCACAAATTTCAAAAGGTGCTTTAAAATCTTTGACATTTAGGTTTTAATCTCCTGGAGGGATGTTTGAACTTTAATTTAAAATTAGGGGCACCTCTAAAACCTGACAACACAACGATCAATACAAATGAATATAACTGAGGGAAGTCAATGCGCTCTTACTCACCCTGTCATGTCTCGCTTTTACAAACCGAGGAGTCTCATTTATGGGCTTGTAGTAAAACAAAAGGACATGGACTGTGCTAGGAATCTTTCAGCCCTGACAAACATGGTGCCATCTTTCCACTACTTCCCAAAACTTGTTCTGTATTTTTAAAACAACTTTTAATAGTTTCTGCATGTTATGAAGCGTTGTGTCGCATGGGATACTAAGAAAGGCTAGCCTGTTATTAGTCTCGACTGTGGATCTGCGCTATGGGCGAATGTCACCTCCTGCAATGAATCATGGAGCTCTTAAGGCCGGAGCATGTCCAGAATATCAAATACTCTCATAAAAGGAAAACCTGTCCAAGATCCCCGGAGAAACATTTCCCCTGCCCTCATGAGCAACAACATGAGAGAAATATAAAAGAGAAAAAGGTTGGTCCTCTGTACATGTGTTCGTCACATGTAATCGTGCTTGCTTATTATTTATTTTAAACCTGAAATAGCTGAAAGCCGAGTGGTTTGTGTGTGTGTGCGCGCACGTGTGGGAGCGGGAGGTGGGAGGATTGGAAGTAACTGGCTGAAATCATTGAGAGTAACTGTTGAGTTCGATGAGGAGGAACTGGGTAGACACAGCCATCCCTCACAAGCCTCTCCTTTGTTTATCCGCTTATCGTAGAATGGCCAAAAAGCAGGAAGTCCCCTACATTCTTAGTATCCTTTGATAAAGAAGCCAATAAAGTACACAGAAGCTAATTAAAACTGAACAGGATACGGGTGCTTTACAGTAATTTCAACTAACCAAGTAAATGGCATTTCAACAAATAAAGTTCGACAGTAAATTGCTTGGTGGAAGTTGCACATACAAATTTTAGCGCACAGTAAATAATATACATGTTGAATGAGTCATGATTGAGTTAAAAAGATTGAGTATGCTAGCTTTTTATTTACGAAAATGAAAGGGAAGTTGAGGGACTGTCATAAGACCAACGGTGTAAAGACGCTGCTGCTGCATTTCTGTTATCTTTGGAAAAAATCTTGAGAAACTTTTTCCACATCTTCCTTTGAGAACCGCAAAGCAGAACAAATGGGAGCGGCAGTCGATCGTCAGCAAAATAATTAAGCCTCTTCCCTGACACTTATATAATTATCACTGGAGTGTCTTACCTGACACCTATTGAATAGCGGTGGCCCAAGTCTGCAACTTTTTGACAAGAAGCTTAAAACGATTTCCTGATATGTAATGGTGCTTCAATAAAGCTAGATGACAAAGTAAACTGGTTCCACCAGCAGCACACTTTAAAGTGCACTTTAAACACTGAAACCTTTTTTTGTGAAAGACCGCAGAGAATAAACGTATTGGGTCAAGGATGCTGAATCTTGAAACTGCCACGCTGGAGGCCGAGAGGAAGACCAAAGGGGAGGTTTATGGATGTAGAGAAAGAGGACATGAAGGTAGCTAGTGTGAGAGAAAAGGATGCACAAAACAGGGTTAGATGGAGGAGACTGATTCACTGTGGCGATCCCTGGGGGGAAAAGCCAAAGGGAAAAGAAGAACAAGTATTTTTCTCGTAACTTGGAATTCACTTTATTTAAAAGGGAAATGGTATGTGGATGAAAAAAACTATTCCAAAACAACATTGTGAATGAAATAAGTTTGAACGATTTCTGATGTGTCGGAGGAGAAAAAATATGAACATTGGTCTTATTCATTACATAATGTCACCTACTACATCCAGGTCACTGTCACAGTCTCTCATTAGATAATCAGGGCTTCATCTTCTCAATTTGAGGATAGGCATTTCCCTATGTCGACCACAAATTACTGAATAAGAGGAAGGTCATCGCACAGGGCGGACATTTGACCAAAAAATCTATTTCAGAAAAAATAATATATATTTTTTTTAATGGAGGCACTATGCTTGTATGGATGGATGTTCAGGAAGAAAAAAAAATACTTTATATACTCAAGGGTGTTGTTTGCAATATCTGTCATAAGGACATGAATCTGTGTTCTAATTATATTGAGCAGGAATAGGAACAATTAACTAAAGACACTGAAGTCATCATTTCAATGCCATGATTAAATCGATCTGTCGTGGTGAAGAAGGAGCTGAGCCAAAAAGCAAAGCTCTCAATCTACCGGTCGATCTACGTCCCAACCCTCATCTATGGTCACGAGCTATGGGTTCTGTCCGAAAGAACGAGATCCCGGATGCAAGCGGCCGAAATGAGCTTTCTCCGTCGGGTGCCCGGGCTCTCCCTTAGAGATAAGGTGGGAAGCTCGGTCATCCGGGAGGGGCTCAAAGTCGAGCCGCTTCTCCTCCACATCGAGAGGAGCCAGATGAGGTGGCTCGGGCATCTGATTAGGATGTCCCCGGGACGCCTCCCTCGTGAGGTGTTCCGGGCATGCCCCACTGGCAGGAGACCCCGGGGACGACCCAGAACACGCTGGAGAGACTATGTCTCCCAGCTGGCATGGGAACGCCTCGGGATCCGCCAGGACGAGCTAGAAGAAGTGGCCGGGGAGAGGGAAGTCTGGGCTTCCCTACTGAAGCTGCTGCCCCCGCGACCCGACCCCGGATAAGCGGCGGAAGATGGATGGATTAAATCGGTTGTGGTATGTTATTTAGTACCATGGCTCGCTTGTCAGGTGCAATATACGATAATAGAAAAACAATGATGTAGTTCGATTCCCGTTTGAGAATACAATACAATACATATTGATTTTTATAGTGCATTATTGATTATATATTGATTAACAAAGCGCTTTACATGGACAACTATCTTAAAAGCAACACAAAACGGACATACGGCAAATACTCCAATATTGATAATTGAACTGAACGGCCACTGCAGATACTGTGACCATAAAATGTGCACATTTGAAAAAAAAATCCCCTTTACATCAGGGGATTGTAAAAGTCAATTACAAGAGAGGCTTGAGCCACAAAATGTACTTGATCATGAAGCCATTCTACTGAAAAGTGTGAGAACAGTGGGTTAAACCTCCGGTTGAGCTAGATTTGTGATGCCAAAGGAAGATTGGTTCTACAACTTAGTAGGTTGTGTATTATTCAGTAGGAGCTCCACTTCAATTGTTGTGTAATTTGTCAAATGGGACTCTGGGCTCAACAGAAATTGAATAGATTGAGGTTGGCTGTCACTTTTCCTTTCACTGCTCGGGGTGATGCCCAAGTATTTTCCTCGGATTCTGGTTTTTCCCCAGCACTATTTCATTATTCCCAAACTGAGAGCTGTGCCACAAGCCCCACAGAATATTCATCATGACATGAAATGTATTATTATAAATGGACAGGATTAACAATACCCGTGGCAACGTTCTTTCTATGGCATTAACAAAAAAGGGGTGGGGGGTGTCATAATGGTTATTATAACATAAAAAACATTAATGGCCGCAAAAAAGGATTTCATGAATAAAAGTGACATTTGATTAAAAATCATAACAAATCAATAACTTAATGGGTAATTATCAAATACAACAAGATGCAGAGACACCAGGTTGGCTCCTGGATGTCCATTACAGCAACAAGACTGTTATTCGGATGATGTAAGTGTGGAAAGGTGAGCCAAAAAAATCAAATTAAATGCAAGCATAATAGAAAGTACAGTGATACCTCGGTTTACGAACGCAGCTAGCAGGGGTCCGTGTGAATGAGGGTGTTACTGCCGAGAAAGCACGGCAACTTCACTCAGATATCATCAAGAGGCAACTACATCAACGACCATCACAAAGGTAAATAAACGATTTTATTATACAGTAGTTTATTTCTTTAATTACAATACAATATCACATTTATTATACATTAAAAAAGGTATATTTTGTGTAGTTTTAAGTCTTATTTAGTAGAAAATTCTGTTTTATGGGGACCTGGGAACGGATTATTTGCATTTTTAATGGTTTCTTGTGGGAAATAAATCTTTGGCACCCGAACTTTTCACCTTACACTTTCTGGGAAGCAATTAAGTTCGTAAGCCGAGGTATCACAGTACATGCAAAAAAGAACACTAGTAAAGCGCCATGACAAAACATGGCACTCTCAACTCACCGTGTAAGTGATCACCGCCAGCATCCCAATCAAGGTCAAGGAGCTGATGGAGAAAGCCAAAGCGGGAAGGCCATCTGTAAGTGGAAAGAGAGCTTGACTTTTTGCCAATAATGGGACCTTATGATTTTAGAGGAACTCCCACATGAATGCAATCCTGTAAAAACGTCTTTCAGAAACATTAGTTCTTGAACAACTGGAGAACCCGTTTCTGCTGTTGAAGATTTGTTTTTGTTTTGACTGTTCTGTGAAGATCTTCCGCATTTCCTACATTGTTCCTACACTGAAGTGGATTATGCATCATCACCTCAAACTGTTTAATTTGGAGCAGTTACAATGAAACGTTCATTTAAATCACTTCTGACTAGTACCAATAACAATAACAATCATAATCATAACAATAATAATAACAATATTATTATTATTATTATTGTTAATAATAATAATAATAATAATAATAATAATAATAATAATAATAATAAAATTAATAATAATAATAATAATTTGCTGCTGTGAAATGTAAATTTCTCCACTGTGAGACTAATAAAGGCATATCCAATCCAATCCAATCCAATCCAATCCAATAATAATGGGCGGCCTGATAGTCTAGTGGTTAGCACGCCAGCTTCACGGTGCAGGGGTCGCCGGTTCGTGTCCCGCTCCGGCCTTCCTGTGTGGAGCTGTGCCTGGGCACGCGTGGGTTTTCTCCGGGTCCTGCGGTCTCCTCCCGCATTCCAAAAACATGCATGGCAGGCAGATTGAACACTCACACTGAGTGTGAGAGTTACTGGTTATTTTTCTCTGTGTGCCCTGCTGGCAATAGATAGGCTCCAGCCTTTTAATAATGAGACAGCTAGGAACTGTCATTTGTTATTATTATTATTTTGTTGTTGTTGTTGTTATTTTAAGGTTGATCTGGGAATATAAGTAAATGAATTTGAGGAGTGCCACCTTTGATTGAAGCATAAAGGGGACCACCCATCAGAGAAGGGCAACAGTAGGTGTCACAGCAGCTGTCAAAGCTGGAGTCAGAAAGGGGGGATTGATGAACAGACTGATAGCCTCTCTCCCCTGTCAGGATGCCACCTGTCATAGGCTTGTGTGTAACATCCTACACAGTTGTCATTGTACAGATAGCCCTCATCCTCTCAGAAGCAACTTCACAACGCAGAGAGCACCTGTCAGCATGGGCGGCTCTCTACTTCACATTCTCTTTGACGAGGGGGTATTCCATTAGTGAATATTTAGGTCAATATTCAGGGCCAGGATAATGTTTATAGCATCTGTCATCATCTTTGATCATAACCTTCTCTGGTAGTTGGGGGATATTTTGAAGAATGAGACATGAACTGTCAAATTATTTCAAAGAATTAGAAATGGGTTTTATAGTGCTTTTGCTTGCTTGACTACGTGGAAAACTAAAGAACCGTCAATGCATTATTTTAAATGCATTAGGATAGAATACGAGAACCTCTCTAACTTGGCTTCCTGGCAGCGGTATTTGTGAATGGAACAACATTTGATAATGGTAAAATTATTTTAATTGTGACGTGATTAATCGACCAAGATTTCCAAATAATGAACCAAATTCTCATACATACGTTTAACGCTGCAAAAAAAAAAAATAATAACATTTGGATCAATTTCTTCATTAAAATGTGGTGTAAATTCATATTTTGCAAATTTCTCAGATTAGATTGACGTACTGATCACATTTATTTTTACTTGATAGCATTCACCTTAATATACTGAGAGAAAGCACCAACAGTATGACATACTGTACATTTGGATGAGGAAACATATTTTCCTCAATTCGACTCACCAATTCCTAACACACCAAATCATATGAGATGAACCACAACTGTGTTTAGATGGTCTTTGAAACATAAGGGTAAAATGAGGACATTGTCATGAATATAACATTTGAATTTTGATCCAGTGACCACAGTGACCAACCATAGGAATGCAGTCGGCTGCATTATGCGCCAAACATTACTTCCCATAACACAATTAACCTCCCATCTGGAGGGAGTAGAGAGAGGGGAGAATTATAACAAGGAAGATTCTCACATTTACACTAAGGGAGTCTGGAAATTTCTCCCCTGTGCCAAGGGAGGAAAATTAAGAAGCATGGCATGGGGGTCCACTCGAGTAAAAACAGGCAGATGGTTCAACTTCCTTCTTGATCTGCATATGGCAGCAGTCCAAAGAACTCCTGGGAATTCACATTTTGCTTTTTCCACCAATTGGAATGTATATAGAGGAGACATGGGCAAACTACGGCCTGCCACGTTCGGCTTTTTAACCCGGCCCGCCGGACTTGTCAAAATTGTCGTAAAAACAGTGTTAATTTGGCAAGTCACCCAAAGAATCTCCAGAGAAAAAGTGCTGATTCCGCAGAGAACACTCCTTATTCTCCACAGAGCTAATCTAGATTCTGTACCTTGAACATTGATGTTCCGCAGCTATTAAAAAAACATGACCCAAAAGAACCAGTTATAAAGCATATTAATGTACTAATCAATTTCTTCTATGAAATTATCTAGGCGGCTCGGTAGACAAGTGGTTAGCACGCCGGCTTAACAGTGCACAGGTCGCTGGTTCGCGTCCCGCTGTGGCCTCCCTGTGTGGAATTTGCATGTTCTACCCGCGAAAGCCCGCGTGGGTTTTCTCTGGGCCCTCCGGTTTCCTCCCACATTCCAAAAACATGCATGGTAGGCCGATTGAAGCCTCCAAATTGTCCCTAGGTATGAGTGTGAGAGTGCCTGTTGTATGTCTTTGTGTGCCCTGCGATTGGCTGGCAACCAATTCAGGGTGTCCCCCGCCTCGTGCCCGAAGACAGCTGGGATAGGCTCCAGCACCCCCCGCGACCCTGATGAGGAATAAGCGGTACGGAAAATGGATGGATGGATGAAATTATCTAAAACACCAAACAACTGAGTGACATTATGGTTGGAAAACAATCAACATCACTTAGTCTCTGGAGGGCAGATTTCTTAAATAACAGTAAAAATATAAAATTGGGCAGTGTGAATGGAGCCTGTCTGCCACGACAGCCGTAATCTTCAGGCAGCTTTCAATTCCGTGAGTAGCATTGAAATTTGCGTCAAACTCAATGGCAGAGACTATTCAGATCATTTCATTTTTATATATATTTATTTTTACAAGGATACTTGACTGCGAAGTGAACTTTGATCTGCAATGCAGAGCTTGCAAAATGCATTTATACAGGGCCAAAGTCATGAGGATTGTTTCATTTATGCTGCGGCCTTTTGTTGAATTACATTTTAGAATTTAAAAAATAAAATCTATCATAAAGACACCCATCCAAACGTGAAATAAAGGTTAGTACAAGCAATTTCTGAAAAGACACTGCTGTAACCAACAGCAGTATACTACAGTTTGTTCAAATAAGTAGTCAGTCTATAGAAGAACAGTACTCACGACCACTGCCAAGTTCCTCAAAAAGGTATTGAACTTTCTCCCACTGTGTGGCATTCTGCTGTGGTGGAGCCTCGAGTGGCACAAATGCCCTGAAAAACAACAAAGATGTGTGGTAGTTTGAATTTTGTTGCATATGTTGGAAAAAAATGTGTTTGAAAAGTGTTGACCAAGAATTATACGCCAGAGAAAGAGTAAAGTTATATGGCCTGGTTGTTTACACATATGGCATTGAGCACACGCCATTACTGAATCGCATTATAAGGTGCCGCAAGAATTATATCAGGCATTTTGCATGCACATACAGTACAGGTGAAACAGCAATCACCAGCTCAAATGAACAAAAGACTGGGCTGGGCCGCCCAAATGGTATTTCAGTCACCTGTTTTATTGCGTCTATCTAGTGCATTTCTAACCCTCCACCCCCCCAAAAAAACTTGCCCTGAGTTCCCACCTAATCTATACAGACAAAAGAGTGGCCTTCACAGAGCAGAAAGGGTTTGATCACAATTGTCTACATGTGGCAGTAAAAGGTCAGACACCATTTAAAGATAAAAAAGCTTTGTAGCATCAAACAAGACACTACAGTGTGAACTGTCTTCCAACAAAAGGTTGTTTTTTTTTCTTAGTGGTTGAAAAGGCAATTTGGGGTGAAAGCTAACACATGGTTAAAAATAGAGAGACTGGAAGTCTTGTCAAATCCAAACACCAACTGTTTCAATTCATGAAGCAAATGTTTAGATAAATTGCATGTCTCTGGCAGACCATTACATCACTTTCGCTAAATTCAAGGCACCAGGAAATCTATTGTTTTGTCGGCTTTGCCTAGAGCAGTGATTCCCAAACGGTACACCGTGGCACAAAAATGTGCTGCGTGAGATCAAGTGTGCTGCATTATCAGTATTTTCTATGCCCATCCACTAAATGACAGAACTATACAATTGACCTGTGTATATATTTTTGGAAACGTTTGATAAGTGGTATGCCATGACATATTTTCTGATGGGAAATAATGTGCGTTGATTCATTAAGGGTCGGGAAACTCTGGCCTACAAACCAATTACACTTGAGAGAGGTCATTGAGTAAAAGCAACATCTACTTTTTGTTTTGTGGAAGGGTCTTCATGAACATGTAGCAAAAGAAGCCACCATGAATCTTACTTACCCAATTAATAGCAGCACCACACAGACAATGGCAAATCCAACTGTGTACTTGATTGCGTTTTTGACTTGCTGGAGTGAAAGAAAAATATATAGTGACTGGGAAATCATGTTCATGAGCAGAAATACAGACACATTCACGGGTGTATACTGCGAACAAACGCGGATACATCAAAAAGGCAAAATTAATTCAGAGTGAAAAAAACAACATTGGATTGATGGCTTGAAATGGACTGCAAGCTTTATAAAATCAAAATGATGGCCATTGATGTTCTTGTTCAACGACCTAATAACCCGCATTTTAATGCAAAATGTGTTTTAACTCCCCATATGGAACACTGAGAATGTATCTATTGTGCGACAATCAAAGGTGTTGTTATCTTAAATGTCTGTTTTCATTTCTTTTAAATCAGGAAATCTTTTGATCCATGTCGACATTCTACAATATCCTCCCACAGGCTATAACGAAAAGGGACTTGTATATTTGGTCAGTCACGGCTGCAAAGGACATAAGAAAAGCAAAGTGTTTACCGAGCATGTGTTGACGTTGTCATCATCTCTTTCTTCATAGTAAAAATAAACGAAAGGAATCCATAGAAAGACACACAAGAGGATGATGGAGTAAAGTGCTGTGGACAGACATTAAGATCTAGAATTAGTCTCATTCAACACTCGGTCCATTGACGAGACGAAAAACAGCAGAAATGCTCAAACAAACTCTATTTCTTGTTTAATAAATAAATAAACATTATTTTCACTTGTATTTTGGCATAACGGGTATATTGTATATTATTGGATGATAATTCATCATCAATAAATATGACTTAAGTCATGGAAGCCTGAAAATGTTATAAAACGTACTCCGTAAACCCTGTTGCAATGATGTGGATATTTATCTGGACAGATTACAGCATCAGTGAGTATGCAGCAATTATTTGTGGATAATATATTTCACCTTTTCCACATTTCCACAATCATACACTCATACCTTCTTTCATCTCAGTCAGTTCATTAAAATATAAATGTCAAAAGACAATGGGAAGTGCTTTAATATGACTTAACTTTTTAGATATGTCCTTAATCGAGTTATTATCAGTATTTTAAAAAAAAGAGAACCTCAACAAATCCGAGTTAAAAAAAACAATAAACCACAGGTTTTATCAAAATGTGTGACAACATATTTTTAACTGACAGTTTGACAGTTGCCACGCTGACGCAAATCAATATTGAACCAACATTTTATCATGACAATATGTTGGAATAATTGTTGTAACAATTCCCCACCACTAAAAATATGCACAAATATTCTGTACAAGTCAAAAGTATCGACGTGTTTACACACATTATAACTAGATAAAATGGGTTGAGGGTGATGTCAAAAGCAGATAAGTGAAATTGATGCAACTGTATGCAATCACTGGCATACGCTTGTGTGTTTAGGCAATGTTAAAAGGTCAAATTAGTCATAAAACCACGAATATTAACATACCAAAAGAATGTGTCGGACTGCATTGCCATTCATCATTAACACAATTTCCACAGGGTCGGAACAAATGGCTGGAGGTAAAGGTTTAGCACACGTATCCCTTTTTGACAGAGCCGACACAATATAAATAAATGTTGTCGCTTTCAAGTTCCCTATGCTTTTCAAGGTGTGTTGCTTTTTACACATGGGGAATGAAAAGAAAAAGAAACATTTTCATAAATGTGGCATGTAACGTATGTAGACTTAAAAAGCCAGTGCGTCACGAGGATGCAGGGTGAAAACAGTCTAGAATGTGTGCCGTCAAATATATCATTGAACACTGTAGAATCCGTCGCAAAGCCGCAGAAGGCTAAATGAGAAACATTAGACCCTTGTCCTCACGCTACCATGGCCATCCACAAGGGTATTAGAACCTAGACTCTTGTCCCTTGCTGGCAGGTGAAATATATTACATTTTAATTCAAAGCCAGCGGACATTTCTCTCTGAAACGCTCCCTGACAAAGGACTCAGGAGACTGATGAAAATATCTGTCTTTTCAGGCACTTGCTATGAAGTACGGCAGTATGACAAGAACTTGCCTCTCTGCTTAACACCAGGGAGATACCTTGTGGATAAAACTGTATGAGTGAGGGCTGAAGGGGTTTAAACAGCCTATTAGTACTTGTCTCAGCGGGCTCATTCAACTGAGAATATAGTTTAAACTGCACATAAGGTATGACAAAACCACATGACAGAGGCGTTATACTTCTTCGGGATATAATTAATACAAATCTATAGTAAATGTTACAGCAAAATGTGTTCTAATATGCCTGCACACCAAGACACACTTTGGATATTAACAGTTCTCCCGGAATCGTTTATAAGAAGCAGAAACAAAGAAGGACCAATAGAAAATGTGTGTGCGAGGTGCGCAGCCCCCTGCCCCCCTCCCTGCCACAGGAGCCAAAGTGCAGTCGCTCTGCGGCCCGGTGCGCAGCAAAAGTCGGTTGGTGACATTGCGCCCCCTGTTGGACACATACGGGAAGAAAGACTGTCCAACAATACACACCTCGAATAACCAGATAGAAAATATGTGCAAGCAGTACATTTTTTTACAATTAGTAGGAAATCTTTTTGCACAACTTTTTGTTGTAAAACATTTTTGTACAACTTGTAGGAAATCAAAATTGAAAAAAAATCCATGTTCAGCACAACATGTGTCTTAAAAAGTGTAGGTGAAAGTAGGATACAATTGAAATATGATCAAACACGTCTGGATTCAAGGAACGGAATTGATTGTCTGCAGTGCATGTTCGACCTTCTTGTACTGCCTAAATTGGGACAAGTCAAACTGGAACTAAAACAATAGGTAAACACAAATGTAAATGGCCAGCTAATATTTAGCTTACGCTTCATGCCCACGACACAGCAAGTCTGGCAAGTCATTTTGTGTTTGTTTTTCCACGTTGCATGACATCTTCTACGAGACCACACAATTTGTTCCTCAACAGTGGCCAAAAACACACACACACCACTCATCCCCCCAACCCCTCACACATATACATTTCCAAGAGGATGGCATTCTCTCTGGCTTCTTTCCTGCAAATGGCATTAAAAAGGAGAGAGAAATCCAATGATTTATTTAGAGGGCCCAAGGGTATTTTGCCCTGTTGCTTAAGGTTCTTCTACACCACTGCTTTGAAGTAGTAGACTGTCAAATGAAATGTATGAACGGACCAAGCGGCGAGAATGAATGACTAGACGGGGGTTCATCAAAGATCACAAAAAGATATTTGAGCTTGTAAACCAAGTGGCTTTTTTAATAACAGGCGTTCACTTTTCATTCATTTACTTTTCCAGACTTACAATGTAGCTGTTATGACATGTACTGTATCCCTGACGGTATTTATCCATGACTGTTGAAATGATGTACATACACACACTGACGAACATGTTTGTTACTGGTACCCGTCCGTAAAACAAAAATAATAAAAATAAAAGAAGTATAAGTATAATAAGAATTGTTGTGAGATTTTAAATTTGTGAAAATTTACTTGTAAAAATCAGACATTGTTTTTATTTATAGTTCAAGAGAATTCATGAATACATGCAAACACACACACACACACACACACACACACACACACACACACACACACACACACACACACACACACACACACACAACTTGGAAAAGGTAAATCAGCTCTATCATATCAGGGAAAGGCATGTCCTCGTTTTGACACACTATATCATGTATTCAGTTTTAAGAGAAAAAAATAGAGCGGCTACGCATCAGTATAAAAAGATTTGAGCTGTGCATCCAACACGCACGGAGCTTGGTCTTCATCTCCTGGTAAATAGAAAAGTGGAATGTTTTAACAACGGGTTGAAACAGTCATCGCTACAAGAAAAATATTTTCTCAGTGTCAGCCTACAAGTCCTCTTATCGAATATGGGTGCATTGGAAGCAGATATGAAGGTAGATGACCCCACTATAAGACATTGGATCACTAAAATAATCTAAATGTAAATCTCCACAGGCCATAAAATGGGTAGGATTGTTGCAAATGGACTGGAAAAAAGGCACAAGAACAGTAACGAGATGGCTTAATATTTATAAGCTGGAAGCACACTTGCACATGTAAACATTATTAACTCATTCACTGCATTCCCAAATTTATTTGGGAATTGAAAATATAACGTGGAGCACCATTACCGGGTTTTGGTTTTTCTTACGGGGGTAAAGCACTGGTCAGATCTCTGGCAATGGTTTCCCTTCCACGAGGAGGCAGCTTTGCTTTGTCTTTTGTACACCCGCCCCCACTTGCGACTCATATTACTCCAGACACATATAATTTAGGAATTAACTATTTTTTTCGGATGAAAGAAGCAAGTCTAAGGCAATGTTTTTCCCTTGCACGAAGGGGGAGCATTGCCCTTCTTTTTCCATGTTAGCGCTTTGTTACAGCTTCAGCTATTGGTATAGCACAATATAAACCAATATGCATGTATTGAATTATATTTTGGACAGCTGCCCTCATTTCAAGCTCATATAACTCCAGACCCATATAATTTAGGAATTAACTTTTTTCTGATAAAAGAGAGTTTAAGGTTTCTTACATACAAACAAGCAGTGAGTCAAATGAGATGTAATGTCTTCAGATTAACTGTCACAGAGTGATTTAGGATCAAATACTTGAAATTGTTAAAGCACAAAATTGCATCCTTTGATGCGCGACAAATTTTAACTGCTCCTTCATAAACTTGCTTTACAGGCAGTTTGTCCAACAATTGAATTAAAAGACTGACGCAGTGCATCCTTACTGACAACACCAATTGATTTATTCATGTCTTGCATTTGAGCAAAAGAAAGTTTATATTTGAGGGTATGTTTACTCTAAAACAGATATTAAATGTAACTTTTATAGTCGGCAGACAACTGATTGCAGTCCCTCAAATGCTGAGTTAACATTCACTGAAGGCAGTCTCTGAAAGCCGCTTTGAAAGTTTATTGTCATATAACCAGTGGAAATAGTTCATTGGATTGAGCTGTCGAAGCAAGGAGACAGCTTGTCATTTCTTAACAGACGGTGTATAACAGTGTTGCTTGGAGGCACTTTAGGCTAGCAGCTGTTGGAAAACGTGTGATAGTGTCTCTGGAATGGCTGAATTTGCTGTCATCAGAGACAGCAGACTCAAAGGCAAACATGCAAGCCAAACACTGAGGCATTTCAGCGCCACTATAGTTTTACGTTTGAGAGTGATAAGAAAAACAGTCTGGATTTGGGCCCTGTTATTGTAATCATGGACAACTAGTCTATTTTATAAACATTGTGGGTTTTATTGGGGGCTGTGTTCTTTCAGGTATTTTTTGAGTCTCATGCTGGTTATGTTCTGCACAGTACAATAGAAGTGAATGATGGTAAACAAGTGAATTCATTCCAGTCTCAAACTTTTTCAATTTTTGTTATCATTACAGTTGGTGTCTCAAGTGTTACTTTAACATGTCTAAATGTCATACAAGTGGAGCGGCATTGAGTTAACAACTGTTTTCATAAAACTAAAACAAAGGAAAAACTACTCACTCCTTGAGGGTCGTCTGACTCTTATATTGTAGAGGTAACAGGATGATGTCTGCAGAGTGACCCTCCATCTAGTAGTGTTTAAAAAGCTATTGCTGCAATGAACTGTTGTGTCAGGTAAAATAACTGTTTTTATCTTCACATTGGTCAAAAACGGGGTCCTTTGACTTGGCTATTGTGCTTGATGAGGTGATGATGCAACAATGCACACAGCCTTGTGTGCATTGTAAGGAGGTCAACATTGTAGGAATTAAAAGAAATGTGTGAGGCCCAGAGTCAAACTACTGGGAGATAAGATTTATGCATGAACCACAGCTCTTATAGTCAAAATGGACATACAGTCTTAAAGGACAACCAACGTCACTTTTTTGTTTCTTAACTGACATCAGAAAAACGTTTGATAGCATATAATATACCCAAAACATGCAGTATGATATTTTTATTCAAATGCAAAACACCAATAAAAATGACTTAAAGTGTCCAAAATCTGCAAAAAAATTGAGCTGCGAATTGGGCATTTTCAGAAAATCCCGCTCCCAGTTTGTGACGTCATGCCAAGATGTCTTGCATTGCTTGAGAATCAAAACAATAGCTTCAGATTCGGAGAATATGCTTTCTTGTGACACATCCAGTTATGAATATGATTCAAATAGTTCTGAAGGGGAAAGCATACATGTTTGCAATTGATTAAAGAATTTATTCCATGCCATTTTGAGGCAACATTGGGGAGAAACGATCACCAGAAAAGAGGCACAAAATGGCGACCTCCTGTGGCCACCTCCGTTTCCACAGGCTGATACATTCCTTATATGGAGCTTGGACACTCTCTTCTGGCGGCTTTTGGGTGCAACACGAGGTTGTCAGACCAAACAAGTACAGGAAAATACATGCACGTGATGGAAGGACTGCTACAATGTGTCTTTTTTTCGGTCAGGGGGCGTTCCTTTATTGACGTCACGTACGGACTCGTCACCAACTCAAAAACAAGACTTCCTGAATATTCAGCGCGAGTCTTAAAACGGAAAATATAGCTTTATGCGGTGGAATCTTATTAAAATACGCTCAGTAGAAGTCATTTGAAGCCATTTTACAAATTATGGACACAACTTGTCCAGAGACGTCGGTTGTCCTTTTAGTCAAGGTGGGAAAATATAGTGACAACAGAAATGCATTTTTACTTTGAAATTCAAGAAAATATTTATAAAATATATATAAAATTTTAGCCACACATACAATATGTAATCTACCAAAGTGCAAGGATAAGGAGAAGAACTCACCGTAATAGCCATATAAGACCGTATCTTCAATCTGAGCTCTTGTCTCATTGTTGACAGCCCATTCCTAGAAGTTAAGGAAAACCAGTATTACAACAAAACTTTAAAAACGTCTAATTTAAAGTAATGCCAGCTTAAAAAAATGGGAGCCGCCAAAAAACAGTTTGGTCAAAAATAGCCAAAAAGTACATGCAAACTGTTTTATTGTGATGACGCACTTTTCACTAACTAGTGCAAAATCTTGGTCGCAAACCGGTCATGGATTTCAGTCGCAGCCACCCACAATGTATCTCGCATGTGTCAACGGCACGCTGAAGTGGATGGAAGTGGGTGATGAGTAAATGAACGTTGCCCTTACCTGCGGTTGTGAAAGCATGCATATCTCTCTGGAAGGAACTACAGTAGATGTGGCACTTAGTAGGTACGTGTGTACCCATGGCTCAACGGTCAATGGATGAACACATGATCAAGCATCTTGAGTGGCATCCGAACAGCTGTTTATTGTGTTTTGCCAGTGACATACAACAGGTGTTCAACTACAAAATTTCTTTCAAGCTTAACTACACTCTGCATGCAACTCGTTCAACATTTTCCGAATTTGTTGTTGAGAAACCCCCTTGAGAAAATATAAACTGAGAAAGACCATTTTCTGATTTTCCAAGTCCCTTGTGATATTTTTCTGATCTGCCATGATGTTCCAAAATGTATGGCTTATATCAACTAGAAATACTTCCTTACAGTGATGCTTGCTCCTTACTATGGATTTAAAGAACTCAAGAGTGTCTGATTTTTGACATTTTTTAGATGGCAATGATTAAAAAACCTGTCCAGCCTTCTTGTTTAGCATGTTTAGTTTTTTCCCCTACATTATTTACATTAATTTGGGAGGTTATATATAATTTTTAAAAGGAAATATTTCATTGAGATTATTTCATGTTCAAATTTTCAAATGTTTATTATAGTTTCAAATTTTAGATTTTTTGTGGGTTTATTTTCGTTATCCAGAAATGGTGATATGTCATGACAATTAATATATCTGTCT